>NW_015632478.1:492068-522626 GCF_001515625.1 Sinocyclocheilus rhinocerous
TTTATGCATAGTTAATAGATTACATTATTAGGTTACTTTGACCATCGCCCACTAAAGATCAACATAATCTATAAAAGTGAGAATCAAGATAATTAATGATATAGTTAATGCGTTTGGATATGTTTCGAATAAAAAGGAAAAAAATAAATAAATGCCCCCTCAAAAATAATGAATGCATGACGCCCCTGATTGTTATCCTATCCTTATATATCCCTTGAGAAATTCAAAGGCTGAAAAACTCTAACCCTATCCAATACATTGTGCAAAAAAAAAAAAAAAAAAAAAAAAAAAAACAAAACCAACACCCCATATTAGACATTTCCAAAAAGCAAAATATTAGGTTACTTTGACCATCGCCCACTAAAGATCAACATAATCTATAAAAGTGAGAATCAAGATAATTAATGATATAGTTAATGCGTTTGGATATGTTTCGAATAAAAAGGAAAAAAATAAATAAATGCCCCCTCAAAAATAATGAATGCATGACGCCCCTGATTGTTATCCTATCCTTATATATCCCTTGAGAAATTCAAAGGCTGAAAAACTCTAACCCTATCCAATACATTGTGCAAAAAAAAAAAAAGCCAATACCAACTACACCTGGTCCCAAACATAGCTTTCAAGAGCCTAGCAAGGGACAATGACAGCCTTGCTTTATACAGTATGGTGGATTGCGACACTGTCACTCTGATGCACCAGGAGGTGGCATGTTAGAGCAGCATAAGCCAAGTCAAAGTTCAGTTTATTAAATAGCTGTTTTCATACAATAAAATACTGGAAGTGCTCTCTCAGTTGCATGAACCCTAACCCTTAAATAGATTCTGAGTCATTTTTTCCCTTTATATGTGAATTTCATGAAATGTTTGCACTTTCTGAAATGTATCTGTGTCATCTTTTATGTCAAATTCTTACATTTTTCCAATCAAATGAAAATGAGGTTCCTGAAAGGCTTTTTCTCTCTCTCTCTCTCTAAATAGAGACATTTCCAAAAATGGATATCTGGAGTTTCAAAATGCCACTTGGTGACAACATGATCTGATATCTATTCCAACAGATTGAGGACTGATCATTTAAGACTCAGTGCCCTATAGTTAACATGGCTATAAACAGAATTATGTACATTTTTTCAAAGTCTTACTGTAAGTTTTAAAGACAGTATAATCTTTTCAAACAGACATGCCAACACAAGTTTAAAGACTAAAAGTGTATTATTATAGCAATTACAAAGCAATTGTGAGGTTTATATGTAGTATGTGATCTAAAATGTGTCTGCAGAATGTGTTGAGTGATATTCCTGAGATACAGTTGGAGTTCCCACCTGTTTTATTGCTAAACACTGCTGCTAGAGAGCACAACAGGTGAGAAAACACACAGATTTCAGCAACAGAAGTGATAGGGTTCATCTTAATTTTTTGCTTACAGTTCTTGCACTTACAATAAAGGACTGAAAGAGTGTCATGTTTCTCTGTTCATTCCAAGGACATGATTTGGAGAAAGATGTGTGTTTGTAGGTCAGGTTTTGCATATATTGCACCAAATGTCCCCACAAGGACAGATAAAACTGAAATTACCTACACTGTGGGATTAGTTAACATAAAAAAATCCTTTTTTTAATTGAAATGCAGAAATATTTCGGTGATAGGTATGTTATGTAAGGGGATTGAAAGCATCATTAGCTCAATATAAGAATAATACAAGTTAATAGTAAGTCCCCATGATAGAATGATATAAAAACAAATGTGTGTGTGTGTGTTGATTGTGGGGAGGGAAGGAGAGGGGGGTGTTGGGATTTGACAATCTCATTGGCTTAAGGAAAGATCTGCTTCCTTAAAGAGAATGGAGAAGCCGTATGGGAAACCTATATAAACCCAACTAATGTTATAAACTGATGCTCTTTCCCTCTAATCACCCCTGAATGTCCTGCTGCGCACTGAAAGGTGAGTCTCTATTATTCTGTCCATCTCGAACATTAGATCTTCAGGAGATCTCAGTCATGCTGAGCAGCCATACTCAGCCAAGAAATTAGAGTAATAAGTAGGATAAAAATATGCTTTATAATGTACTGCATACTGGACTTGTGACAAAACAGGTTAAGTGGCTGTTGCCTAATATAATACTGTGTTTTTAAGAATGGAGAGACAATGGATATGGTTTGATGTCTTCTTTATGGATACATTCTGATCAGTTCTAACTTTAAACTCTAATGTCAAATGCTCAAAAAGCTTTTATTAGACCCTAAATTGACATAATTGTGGTATGTGTTGTTGGGATACATTTGAGTAGGCTATATTTAATTCATTGTAAAAGTATATGAATCACAAGTATATTAAGCACATGCTCACTGTTAGATATTTCTTGCCTTTGTTCACCAGCACCTGTTGTTTTTACAGAAAAAAAATTGGCTGTTGGGGTTGCCGGAATAATTCAATTAAAATACTATAAAATATAATCAACTTTACAGACCTGTACATTTTACAGTTTAAAACTGTTGTAATTTACAAAAAATCCAACAGCCATTTTATGCTGAATTACCGTAACCAAGCTGCTACTAAAATCAGTTTTAATTCTTTAACATAACAAATAGCTTACATAAGTTGTACAGTGTCATACACACACATACAGATTCATGGTGACACACATGACATTAAAATAATGTAATAAACAGTAATTTATCAACATAAGATGTAACATAAAACCGTAGTTTTAACAAAATACTGTCAAACGTGAAGTATCGTACAAGGAATTCTGGGAATATCTGTTTACTGTAAATTAAATGACTTCCAAAAACTATCGATTTAACAGTTAAAATTACATAAAATGTCCCAATAAATCTATTTTGGTTTTTCACAATGAAGAGTAAGGGAACTTACCGTTAACCAATTAACAGGCTTTACCGTAAGTCTTTTTTTCACAATGTAATATTTCCTTCACACATCTTATGATATACACAGGTATGGAGACAACAGCTCATTTTAAAAAACATAATGCTCCAACTCAGTCCATGTCCAATCCAAAATCTTTTTTGGCAAGAAAAGTGTAGAACTAATATAGTTCTTTAGACTATCAGAAAGTATTTTTACAGTTGTGGAGGGTTTCAGCTGTTGGGTGTTGAAGTTGAGGAGATTCTTCAAGAGGCAGCAAGTTGTCTGTCAGCTGTCTCGTCTTCTGTATTGGGTGCAGACCTTCTGCTTCCTACAAAGGAACACTAAAAAAAGAGCACAAGACAACTGCTTCTCAAATTCAAACCCTTAAACACCTAACACTTCTGAGGGTATTGACACTTACACAGACCCATGTACACCAGCCGTCTCTCTTTCACATTATCCCCAGCCAAATTTAGACTTACTGCAGGACCGATGACTGAATGTAAATTGTTTCCATTAGATTGAAGGCAGAAACACCCCCACCTGCAACCCACAGGCGTCTTCACCTTAACAGAGGTTGCCACAAAGAGCCCGGCAAGACATTCTGATCAGTTCTAACTTTAAACTCTAATGTCAAATGCTCAAAAAGCTTTTATTAGACCCTAAATTGACATAATTGTGGTATGTGTTGTTGGGATACATTTGAGTAGGCTATATTTAATTCATTGTAAAAGTATATGAATCACAAGTATATTAAGCACATGCTCACTGTTAGATATTTCTTGCCTTTGTTCACCAGCACCTGTTGTTTTTACAGAAAAAAAATTGGCTGTTGGGGTTGCCGGAATAATTCAATTAAAATACTATAAAATATAATCAACTTTACAGACCTGTACATTTTACAGTTTAAAACTGTTGTAATTTACAAAAAATCCAACAGCCATTTTATGCTGAATTACCGTAACCAAGCTGCTACTAAAATCAGTTTTAATTCTTTAACATAACAAATAGCTTACATAAGTTGTACAGTGTCATACACACACATACAGATTCATGGTGACACACATGACATTAAAATAATGTAATAAACAGTAATTTATCAACATAAGATGTAACATAAAACCGTAGTTTTAACAAAATACTGTCAAACGTGAAGTATCGTACAAGGAATTCTGGGAATATCTGTTTACTGTAAATTAAATGACTTCCAAAAACTATCGATTTAACAGTTAAAATTACATAAAATGTCCCAATAAATCTATTTTGGTTTTTCACAATGAAGAGTAAGGGAACTTACCGTTAACCAATTAACAGGCTTTACCGTAAGTCTTTTTTTCACAATGTAATATTTCCTTCACACATCTTATGATATACACAGGTATGGAGACAACAGCTCATTTTAAAAAACATAATGCTCCAACTCAGTCCATGTCCAATCCAAAATCTTTTTTGGCAAGAAAAATATAGAACTAATAGAGCAGAAAGTATTTTTACAGTTGTGGAGGGTTTCAGCTGTTGGGTGTTGAAGTTGAGGAGATTCTTCAAGAGGCAGCAAGTTGTCTGTCAGCTGTCTCGTCTTCTGTATTGGGTGCAGACCTTCTGCTTCCTACAAAGGAACACTAAAAAAAGAGCACAAGACAACTGCTTCTCAAATTCAAACCCTTAAACACCTAACACTTCTGAGGGTATTGACACTTACACAGACCCATGTACACCAGCCGTCTCTCTTTCACATTATCCCCAGCCAAATTTAGACTTACTGCAGGACCGATGACTGAATGTAAATTGTTTCCATTAGATTGAAGGCAGAAACACCCCCACCTGCAACCCACAGGCGTCTTCACCTTAACAGAGGTTGCCACAAAGAGCCCGGCAAGACGTCTGAGTAAGTATTGAGTTACAAACATCATGATGTTTGTGTGGCGTGAAAATGATCAAGTCACTAAGTCATGGATTACTGAACTCAGGAAATACATTTAGCATCATGATCATTTTGTATTTATTATGATACATACTAGCATAAATGGTATTAGTACTGCTATTAGCACAGTACATTTTATGGAGTTCCATCTGTTTCTCCTAACCATAATCATCCCAGTCAGTGAATAATGCCCTGTTCTGTGGTCTCTGAAATTGTAAACATTTGCTTTCTGATAGGAAAAAGATGTCGTCCAGCCGCAGGCAACATCTAAAGGTGAGGTCATCTCTTTCTTCATGAGATCTGAGCTATATGAACTGTAAGTGTCTCTCTTGTTGAATACTGTCTATGCTGCTTCTTTGTCTTTGTGCTCCAGAGCTTTTTGCTTCAGATCGCTCATGGGCTTTTGGAGGAAGAGGCATCTGAGGCTGAGCAGGAAAAACAGAGATACATGGAGGAGAACTGCCCTGATCTCTCACTGCCTGGAAGCATGCAGGCACTACAAGTACACACAGACACACACACACACACACACACACACGTTTCCATGTTTTATGGGGATGTTCCATAGACGTAATGCTTTTTATACTGTACAAACTGTATTTTCTACCCCCTTACTCTAACCCAACCCCACAAAAAAACTACTTTTTAGATTTTCAAAAAATCATTTTAAAAGATCACTATGTATAAGCTGTTTTCCTCTTGGGGACCAAAAATGTCCCCACAAGATAAAAAATTACTGGTATTACTATCCTTGTGGGCAGTGTTCGAACTATACCGTGGTCTTTGGGGGAGCCCACTTGTTGTTGTTTTTTTATATAAAGGGGTGGGGGGGGTCAGGGCCTTCGAATTGATAGGTGATACAACAAACAGCCACCCACAAATAGTCTATAAACAAAGCATCAGGCTGTCTTTGAGTTCACATGAACAACGGTTAAAGAATCGACCACAGAGTCCAGCGTTTATATTTTTTCTACGAATCTTTTGAGTTAACATGTACTAAACATGAGTGGAATTTGCACCGCAGCGCCCCCCCACCTTGATGCTCATGACAAGAATAGCATGTATAGTTATCTTTATTGAAGTGAATTAGGTTTAAATCGCCGTCATGCTTGAATGAATGTTATTTTTGCAATTTTACACATGATCACTATTACACAAAACTGAAATTGCACGTCAAAATAACACATTGTCAATATTTTTTGAGACCCCCCAAAATGTCACAAATCACGTTTTCAGGGGAGCCCATGTCTTATTAAGGGGAGCCGAGCTCCCCCTAGCTCCCCCGTAGTTCGCACCCTGCTTGTGGGGACATTTGGTTCCCATAACGTAGGGAATATCATGTACACAAACGCACACACACACACACACACACACAAAGATTCAGTCAGTAACAGAATCACATCATGCTTATGAACAGTTTTATACAGGCTAAAAGCACACCATCGTATTCTATTGCCTTCAGTGCTGTGTGATGGGCAAAAGTACAGATGAATAGGCTATACGTGTGAAAATATGCATGTATCTTTGTGTAAAGGAGCTGTGTAGGAAGTTGCACCAGCAGATTGATGTCATTGATGCACAAAGATATGATATGGAGAGCAAAGAGGCCAAGTCGAACAAGGAGGTACTTTTGTTCTGATGGTTGTTTTGTTCTGTTCTACTAGTTAATGTATTTAACTTACATAACATCTAAAACCTAAACTTTATTCATGATCTTTTAAGATTGAAGATCTGAAGATAAAGGTTCAGGACCTGAAAGGTAAATTCAAGAAACCCGTTCTGAAGAAAGTGCGTATGTCTGCTGATGCCATGCTGCAGGCCCTGCTGGGCTCCAAACACAAAGTGTCCCTGGATCTGAGAGCCAACCTCAAACAGGTCAAGAAAGAGGTCAAGGAGGAGGTGAGCGCACATCATTAGCATTTAAACAGAAGCATGTGCAATAAAATGTGGACATAACTCATGATGAGAAGACAAATTACACGAAGGCTTGTAGTTTTGAAACATTGTACTTTTTCTGGCATTACAGGAGAAGGAGGCAGTGGGAGACTGGCGTAAGAACATTGAGGATAAGGCTGGCATGGATGGCAGGAAGAAGATGTTTGAGTCTGAGGCCTAAATCTGTTTTTCTTAAATTAATATTTTCATACAATGATTTATTCGGTCAAGTTGTCTTAATTCTTGTGGTCTTCAGGGTTCTGAGAGATAAAAAGTGGTAATACTATCTATTGTTGTAATACTATCAAGTGATGTCACAGTTGGTTATGTATTGTATAAAGGAGGTGTTGATGTATGTGATGGTTGGTTTTGCAGTTGAGACTTTAATTTGTAAAAGAATAATCTGACTTTGGGTCTTTTTTATTAGACCAAATAAATTGACATTCATCAGTAAAACCCATTCACATGCTCAAAACAGTACTGAGAGGAGTTTGCTGAAAAAAAAACAATCAAACAATCGAAGTGTGACATTCTGCTTTTTCATTATTTCATCTTCACCAGTTAAATGTATGGCTCAGTGAGACTAAAGAACAACAGCAACCGATGACTCCAGTGGTCACAAGGGAAAACAGCCGGGCTATCACACTAGTAGTGACTTGCTCTTTAAATGTAGCAAGTATGGAGTCACACACAGAGATTGTTCATTTGATAAGCAAAGCAAGATGAAATCTCCCACTTGAAAATGATATTAAGTGTTGCAAATGCATGCTTTCTGTTATGCCTTTATTTGTTTTCTTTTTTCCTGTCTTTCATTCTTTATATTCTTAAAAGAAAAAAGTGTATTGTCTACAGCAGTGTTTCCCAACCTTTTTTCGCGGCACCCTTTGGAAATTTTAACAAATTTGTGGCACCCTACAAAATTAATTTTGTCACAATATTTGAATTTCTAACTTCGATATGATAATTTGAAAAGTATAGATATTCGGTACAACAGGGAAGAACTAACTGGAAATGGATATTATATAATATATGATTTTTTTGAACATTTTAGCAATTTAAAAATATTAAAAAATGATTTTTTTACACGGCACCCCTGCTCTCGACAGACGGCACCCTGGTTGGGAAACACTGGTCTACAGTGCAAGTCGAGTTAAACATACTGAATCCATAGTGTTTAAATTAACTATTAAACTATCAGAATGCTACATAAACTGCAGGCGTTCACTTGTGATACAGCTAAAGTGTGATGTATACATCTGAGCCAGCATAATTATACACCTTCACATGCACACCCTTTTAATATACATACACACTATTTTAACTCACCATTGTGCCATGGTTAATATAATTATTTTCATTCTTCTTCTCCACTCACGCTAGGAAGCTTATTGGGTGACTATTATTTTCATTATAATTATGTTTTTAATATTTTAGTTAGGCCATGATTCATTTAGTTTGCGATTATAATGGAGATTTAGGTGCTTATCTCTACTTATGTACTAACTTTAGCCTATACCTGTTTGTTATCTTTAGGCAGGCAAACCATGCATGTGGATATATTGGTTCTGAACTGAGTGCCTGACAACACACAGAGTAGTGGCCCTGCAATGCTATTGTTTGAGGTGTGGATGTGTGTGTGTGTGTGTGTGTGTGCGTGTGTGGTATCATCTTACTTTCCCAGGGGATCATCACATGACTGTTTAGCTTTCTGCTGATTGGAAGAGAGAACTGGAAAAGACAGGAGCCAGAGTTTGCAATGCTCTGAATGAAAAACACATGGAGATAGACAGAGGAAGGGAGTGAGTGGAACAGAAAGAGAGAGAGAAAGAGATTGACTAAATCCTGTTCAGTGAAAGGGGGAGCACATTCACACCCTTTAGAGGATTCACAGGAAAAGAGAGAATCAGAGAAACACATTCAAATATCATCTTCAGTCACAGCAAGGCTGCTGGGTTTTCAGTGAGGAGATTGAGTGAAACAAATAAACATGTCCAGCTCAATCCTGCGACGACATTCCAGCAAAAAGGGATTGGAGAACCTCCAGAGGTGAGATGTTGTTGATTTGTATGCATGTGTGTGAATGTGTTTGTCTGTGGCCATTTGGTCAGAGTCTTTGGTCTGCAGAGTCACACTGTTCTTTGCCTAGAGTACAGTAGTAGGGCTAGATTATGCTGCAGTTCATTAAATCCTGCTTCATGAATCTTGACTTTTAAATTTAATGTGCTGATAGTGATAATCTGTTAACTAAAAATGCTGTGTAGCACCAGACAGCCATTAGGACAGAAAGGTTTTATCAGGCAACACAGGGGGGAACAGAGCATGGTTTATTTCTGCTGTTTATCAGTTCCTCAGGGTGTTTAGGAGGAAGGGTTAAAGTTCTTGTGGGTTGTTTTGCGGTCACTTAGTATTTCATCCAAACTCTATGGTCAAAGAATGCATGGATGCGGATACAGTGAGACCCAAATCATCAGGTCGTCCCAGATGTTTTGAGGGTAGATGATTGTGTTGTTATATAGTTATGAGTGATGTCATGAAATGATAATGTGTCTGTCCTTTAGGATGTGTCTGTAGTTAAAGTAAAAGCTGTTCCAGATGGCTGTTGTTCACACGGCACATGGTGAGTCAATTCATGACATCATATGAAACGGCAGTGACAGGCTTCAATAGCTTCTTTTATTACTGGAATTTTCCTGAGGGTGGTGACATCATCAGATCACCCCCTGCTCTAAATCTGCTGGATCTGTGATACACAGCAGCAGCCCCCTCCCACTCTGCCCTAAGGACCCGGAGCTCCTCTATACTGTGCAGGAAAATTTGAGCCACTCCACCACCCAGCCATTCTCACTAAGTTTATTCAACAAAGGAAAGAGTGCGGTTATTATTGATATTATAGATTTAGGCTACTCTGCTTTAGTGTTTGCTATGTTCATTTACTCAATACAATAAATATGTTTTTTAACAGATTCAAATGTTTAAGCAGAATGTGAGTGTTAAAGAATTTGCTGCTCTGATGCATGTGTTTTTCATAGTAACTGTTTTCTGTTTTAATATATTTTAAAATTTATTTTAAATAATTTATTTATTTCTGTGATGTAAATCTGAATTTTCAGCAGCCATTACTCTAGTCTTCAGTGTCACATGATCCTTCAGAAATCATTCCATTATGCTGATTTGCTGCTCAAGTAACAATATTATCAATGGTGAAAATAGTTGTGCTGCTTAATATTTTTGTGTAAACCATGCTACATTTTTACATCTTTGAAGAATAGAAAGTTCAATGCAACATTTATTTGAAATAGAAATCTTATGGAGCAATATATCTTTACTGTCACTTTTGATCAAATTAATGCATCCTTGCTGAATAATAATAATAATAATTAAATCTTACCTACATTTTTTAATGGTAGTTTCAAACTATGTTTTTCTTTCTTCTCTTTTATATTCTGGCTTGCTCTGCCAACCTGTTATAAAGTGCTTAGATTGCACATTAGATAAATGGTGTCAATAGTAACAATAAGCATGCCTTTGTTGCTCATTCAGGACAGGTTAAAGAAAATATTAGCAAACATTGCATCAGTTCCCAGAGGCGCGTGTAATGTATCTAATCTATAAGCTTACACCAATCGTACACTTCCAGTAAAACTTGTAATTTCATTGATGAAAGCACAGGAATATTTTCTGATCTGTAAAGAAGAATAAAACTGTCTGGAAATCATCCACCTCTGCACAATTATTGTAAATAATCAGTAAAAGTGTTTCTCTGCAGATTTAGTTGTGACAGTTGTTTTGTTTAGTTCTCGTAATGTAAGCTCCTGTAAAGGAAGGCAGTGAGCCATTTCCTGTCAGTGTGAACCCTGCACTTCCTGTCCATGTTTGACTTACTTCCTGTCCATCTCTGACCCTACCTTCTGTCATATGACCCCTATTGCTATTCGCTATCATAGTCATGGTGGTGTATTATTGTTTGATCAGTTGAAAATTACTGCCTGAAGATTTACATCGCAGTGTAAGACTATAGACAGTATAATGCATAAAAATTCTGTTTACCTTCATGCACAAATGCAGCATTTATGATTTAGCGATCATAATTCTGTTCCTGAACATAGAAATTATGAAGATTATTACTAATTTGTATTATATGAATTGTTATTTTGCAGGATCACTGTTCAGCGCAGTCTGGAGGATGCAGAAGAAATTGAGAGAGAACGACGACGACATGCAAGAACCAGTTCCTCTACTGAGCCATCTCAACCCACCGGGACCCCACAGGACAGCCCTCGCACTGCACAGCCTCTGGACAACCAGTTAGTTTCAAAAACCTAAAAGTACACTCCAGTCAAATACATGTGTTTTGTGAAACTGTGTTTTGTGTGTGTGTGTGTGTGTGTGTTTGTTTTGTTTCCATGGAATCTCAACTTCCAGATTCTGGCTCAAGCCAACTTTCTCTGTCTAACTCTTTGTGTGCTTGTTAATCTGTTTGTGAGTTTATATGTGTCAAGACCACACCTGTTCTTTTAAATTCAGTCACTTATTCTATTCTATTCTTTTCTATTCTATTCTATTAACATACTCAACTGTTGTAAGTAGACTTGTTATTCTTATATTGGCATCCCAATGAGAGGCAATTCTGAAAGTGTTTCACTGTTTGTTAGGGGTCAGAATGATCTGGTTCCAAGCTGCCCATTCTCTTTGGAAGAGGACGAAGGCTTCAGTGATTGGACACATCTGAGTGGGCGCAAACAGGGACAAACGGAACATAAAGATGTAGAAACACATCTCAACGGCTCCCGTCACTCAAAACTGCAGCTTTGTTCCAGCTCTGCTCAACAAAGTAAACCGCATGATATCAATGTGTTTGACAGCACCCCATTCATACAGACCCGACCCCCCCTTTCAAATCAGCAAAACCTGGATGAGGATGGTGATGATGAAGACTGGGGTGCCAGAGAGCAGGAAAGAAGAGATAACATTAACGCAGCAGAGAGGGAGGAGGGAGAGACTGGACGGTGGTGTGCAGAGGAGGGCTATCCAAGAAGGGTGAAAGGACATGAGTCATCTTTCTGGAAAAAACAAAATCAGAGCTGTGACATGGATGAGAAGGTATGATATTTAAGAAGGCATTTAACAAGATAGCACTCAAATAATACTTCTTACCCTTAAATCCTTAACTCAGTCATGCATCAAAACCAGTCTTTCAAGTGCCTACTGTAACTACTGCATGCAGTGAAAATATATGCTTCTTTCACAGAGAGAAAAGAAGGCAGAGATGAAGATTTCCTACACCTCTACAGTCCTCCTCCAACAGAATGGGAGACAATACAGTACTAATGGACAAGAGGGGAGGAGAACAAATGACAGGTACAGGCATAGACACGCACACATTTCAACAAACTCAGAAAAACCTGTGTGATTTGTAAAATATATGCAGTTACAATGAGAACAAGAGTTAAAATACTGTATATACAGTTAAAGCTACAGTAGCAGGGGAGACTAAGCTTAAACCAGTCTTACACTTAAGTACCTTTAGGAAATGAATATATTATGCTTGTGATATAGTGTGTTATTGTTATGTTTATATAATTATAATTATTTACTGATGTATGTAAGGATGGAAATAGAGATCTGAAGTTATCTATTGCTTGTTGAGGGATTGACAGTTAGTTTACATGTTTCAAATCATTTTAAATCTCTAAATGACAGTTTGTGAGGAGCTTGTTCATCTAATTCCTGCCAATCACAATATTAAGGCCAATATGATACTGCTTACCTCACTTGTCACGTCAATGACCATTCTTCTGGTATCCCAACTCCACCTCCATTTTTTATCTCTAGGGATTCGGTAGAAATGCATCTTTTATATACCGATTATGCCAGTTTTACTCAAGCTCCACAACAAAAGAAATCAGGTTTTACCCGAGCTGTGGATGTGAGTTTACATTTTTAATTGATTGTGATGATATTAAAAGACCATGTACAGTTAAATAAAGGCAAGAAAAGGCGTCTTTAAATGGAGCCGTCCCCTTGAGCCACACGCAAACACAAATATACAGCATGAGAAGTAATCCGATTGCCAACAAATGACTCTACTGATTTGATTCTTTGAACGAACTGCTCAAAAGATTCACAAACCCAGGAGTTGGATTGAATCAGTATGAGGAATCCTACACTGAAGCAGACAGAAATGTTATGAATCAACATCTGACATACTGTGTGGAGACCATGACTTCCAGCATTGTAGGAGTTACCCTTACAATGTAATATCCTTAGCACACTGCAGGAGAACAGTTTGAGAAGAATGTGCCAATGATTGGGCAGCAATAGAGTTATGTCGATATTGACTCTGTGTTGAGAAATGACATGAGAAATCAGGTGAGTTTCGCAATTTCCCCAGAACAAATGTCCTTCCTGAGTTCAGCCTGTTTAATCTTTCTCAGAGAACTAAAGATACAGAGCAACATGGACTCTTCGGTTGATTCAGCAGCTCTCAGCAGTCCAGAGAGGTAAAACAATGCATGTGAGGTCAAATACTTTGTTCATGAATTGCTGCTCTTTATTAATCTTGTTGTCTTTAGTGTGTCTGAGGAGGTGTTTGTGAAGAGCAGTGAGGAGAACCAGCAGCATAGAGAGACAGGAGATCAGACTCATGAGGAGGTGCAGAGGAGGATGAGAGAGGAGGAGCGAGAGAGGAAGAGAAGGGATGTGATGGAAAAGTTGAAGAGGTTGAGTATATCCAGCGGAGATCCAGAGGAGCCCTTCAGTCCTCTCAGCCCCAGGAGCCCCTCCTACATGGTATGACATCATCGTCATTAGACACAAAATCACATTATAATTAAAGATTCATTACAGATATGCCCACATATGCTTCTTAAATAGAGTTCAAACATTAACATTAACATGCTTTACTTCATCTCGTGTCATCATTTTTAATTGCTGTTGACCTGGCATCATTATCTAACTCACAATTGTTAGCTGCAGAACAAATGACAATATCTGCAGTGATTAGTGTTTTATAGAGATAATGACGTGTGCATTCATGTTTTTGCATGTGTTGGTCTGGGTAAAGGGTGTCCTGTAGGGTTTAGCTCCAACTCTTTTTAAACACACCTGAACCAGCAAATCAAGGTCTTCAGGACAAAGCATGTGTATTACTATAAATAAGAGAAACTGTCAATCACCAAGTGGTAAAGTCATGACGTCACTGCAGCTGTGGTTCCCATAGAAGACAACATTTATGGGACAGGTCATGTCAGATTTTATTTTCGGATTTGAAATACATTATTTAAATGTGAGTTTGGCCAGCAGATTTTGATATTTAAGTATTCAAGTAGATAGGAGTTGGCCTTGCATGTCTGTAATAGCTGCCCCGGTGCTGTTAAAAATATGCCTGCTAGTGAACTGTCTTTCGTTGTTCAGACTGACTTTGTTCAGGATTGCTAAAAACTTATAGTCAGGCAGGTTAGAGCTAAACTCTGCAGGAAGGTGGTCCAGAAGCAGGATTGAACACCCCTGCAGAGTCTGGGGGGTCTTGTTTGTATATTCATGTTGGGACAAATGTCTCCAACATTTGTCCCCAAATCAATAAATATCTCCAATGATAATAAACCTAAAAAACCTACATTGTAGTGACTTATTATGAGGAAATAGCTTGATTAAGAAAACTTCAGAAAGGGAATAAGTAATGGCTTATTTCAATTAATAAAATTGCAAAAAGTCCTTTTCTGCTCCTTAAAGGGGTCATATGATGTTGCTAAAAAAAACATTATTTTGTGTATTTGGTGTAATGAAATGTGTTTATGCGGTTTAAGGTTAAAAAAACACATTATTTTCCACATACTGTACATTATTGTTTCTCCTCTATGCCCCGCCTTTCTGAAACGTGTCGATTTTTACAAAGCTCATCGGTCAGAAAAAGCGAGGTGTGCTGTGATTGGCCAGCTATCCAGTGCATTATGATTGGTCTTTGCAACTTTACAGATCTTCTTTATGCACCAAGAGCTTGTAACACTCCAAAGAGAAAGGAAAAATTGAAATTGCATCATATGACTCCTTTAAACAATATGGTCTGTTGCACTTCAACCGATGGCATGAGAATGGGAGCAGGGTTATGCCTGGGTTGGGGTTGAATGTTCAGGAAATTTATTTGAAAGTTATTTTCGCAGTGCAATTTTTCATTTTTTTTATTTTTTTGCTTTACCATTCGGTGATGTTTGTGGCACAGACATGACAATGTCAATGATAATGGTAGGTCCCTGCCTGAAATAAAACATGACATACTGTACAACACATGTGTTTGTGCATTGTGCCCAGTTGTGTTTTGTAATTTCATCTGGTATCCTCCATATGCTGTTTGCGTGACTCAGACTTCTTCCATATGCTATGTTTGGTTCTGATCTTTTCCTTGCAATGGTGGTGTGGGTTGAGGGAGAAAGATGACAGAACAAGAAGCATCTGCTTTACATTGCTGAGGTGCTTTGTGTGTGTATGTGTTGCTTGCTGGTTTCAGGCTGAGGGTGAGGAGTGGCAATCAGAAGATACAAGCTCGGTGAGTTGCTTACTTTGTGCATGTGCATGACAGCATTAAACTGTACGTTAGAATGTTTGTGTGTGTCTGCTACTGTGTACCTTATCGTTGCTTTATAAAGCTGTGGCTGTAATTGCTTTGTTATGCATTTGTTCCGTTTATGTCTATGATCATATTCCCTTCCGTCTTACTTTTGTGGTGTTCTGATAAAACTAATGTTTGGGAAAATAATAGTTTAATTTTAAAGGCAACAGATTAGTTCTTAACATACAAATAATAAACACTTACTGTATGGTGATGACATTTTAAAAATACAAAGGAAATGGGTGGCAGGATGACATTTTTGGGCAATGAATGCATCCTATCATGTTGGGCGAAACTGAATCTTTAAAGGCCATGACACTTTTTGTGGAAGAAAGAAAGGGCAACAGGCTACAAGGATTTACAGTATCAACAAAGAATATGAACAGCCAGATACAAAGCCCCCAGCAATGAAATTATGAAATAAATCTGCTTACAACATCAATGGGTTAATCTGCCCTTCTGTATTGACTAAAAACTTTTGACAGAGTATGGTTTTACTTTGTGCAATCATAATCAGTTACCCAATGAAGTTGCACTGCATTTCACTTTTTTTGCCTGTTGCCTGGAAACATTGCAGAAAATATTGCCCTATAAGGGTTTTTCATGCTCAGTGGTGTAAAGATTCACAAATAATCTGAATCTATTTACTAATAAATGTTCTTTTACTGTTCATCTACAGATTACTGAGAGGACTGAGTCTCTAAACCGCTCCATTAAAAAAAAGTAAGACTTCGGAAACACATATACACATTGAGATGAAAGGGTACAAGTGATTTACTGTAGGATTGTAAAAAAAAATCCCCCTCATAGTATGGAATGTGAGAAAAATCAGGGGTGAATTGTTGTTTTTCTGTGCTGTGGTATGACATCATGGGTACATCAGTATTTTCTCTTTGATCAAAACACCACACATGAATGATTCATTCATGAATGAACAACTGTTTGAAACATGGTTCACCATTCAAGCAGGCAGGTAGACATGATATGACATGTTTCCATCTATGTATCCTTCTCCTATTCACTAAATATGAAATGATGGAGGATTTGTTTAGTCGTTTTTGCGCATGTATCAATCTCAGAATTTATCACCGAGTATTCTTTTCCACATTGTTCATTCTGGTATGAAGTATAAACAGTATACTTCACAGAGCCTTTGTTTATATCTTACATTACTTTATGAGTCATGGTGCTCTTCATGTCCATGCTTGTTCTGAGATGGTCTGTGTCTTGAAAGAACAGTGGCGCTTTAGGTAATGTTTCATCTGTTCGTGAAAACAGGAACAGTATAAAGAAGACCCAACCTCCCACGATCATCTCGAAGTTAGATGGCAGACTGGAGCAGTACAATCATGCCATTGAGGTGAATTAGCTTCACATGCACTTGTATAATGTCAGTTTCATAATTAAACCTTCTGCATATATTCCTGTAAATGCACCTGCACGGCTACATGCTGCTGCTTTTACATGAATTTCTTTGCACATGTAGCTCTTATTACCCCACCCAGTGCTTACATTCACCTGCTCTGATGTTTACCACTCTGATCTCTCTGCTGTGGTGCTTTCAGACAAACTGCATGCCTAGGCACTTCCTCTCTTAGTCATGCTGATTCACGCAAACATTTTTTTTTCAGCCGGTTCTGTTTTCCTGCCACCTAACTGTCAGGAAACGTGTAAGAGCCCCGTGGCAAATGTGTGTATTGTGGAACCAGGTGTTACAGGTTTTATTGCGGAGAGTTAAGCAGGTGTTTCACATGTCCCAGATAACGTAATATTTTCGTCATTATGTGTGTGTTTTGGTGTGTGTGTGCAGGAGTCCTGTAAAGAGGGCAATGTAGTCAAGGTAATGGACGTCCCAACACCACCAGAACCCGTATCTGCTCGGAAGACCCTGTTTGAGGCGGGAGAGGCCTGGAATCAGAATTCAATAAAGGCTGTGTCCTCCAAGGTTCATACAGTCACAAAGATCATCCTTAGTTTATCAAAACATTATTTATTATATGTAAAAGGGATAGTTCACTCTAAAATGAAAATTCTGTCATCATTTACTCACTCTCATGTCATTCCAATCATGTATGGCTTTCTTTTTTTCTTTAGAACATAAAATAATATTTTTTGAAGAATGTTTTTATTTTATTTAGCCATACAGTGGAAATCATAGACTGCTGCAAGGATGACTTATTTTTGTAGGCCAAGAGCCATTAACAAGTTAGCATTTTAGCACTTCCAGTTTCGATCGTCCGGAAGACAGTGTTTTTTTATTATTTATTTATAATTTTTGGTTAAATGCCTGAAGATATTTTCCCATTTTATTCTGCAACAAGCTTTTACTTGTCTTGAAAAATACATTTACTAACAAATGACTAAATTCTAAAGGTTGTTGGTGACAGAGGTTATGAGTTGAAAACTCATATTATCACTAGTCTGCTTTCACAGCCTCAGTGTGTTTATAATCACACTCTTGCAAACTATTCTAACTCAAACTTTCAGAGAAAGTATTTTTTTTAAGTGAAGACTGAAAGAGTTGTTGGTCGCTTGGTGATGGTGATGTTAAAATCAAGCGACTGTTGTGTAGTTTGTTTATAACCTACATTTAGCTTTTTTTTTTTCTTTTTACTTCTAGTCAATGTATTTAGGCTTTAAAATTCATAAAAGTGTGCTAATTTGTGAAGATTATAATGGTAAACAAAACATGTAAGAATCATAAACTTTTGTTGGTCATAAAGCTTATTTTCTGCAATAATCTGAAACGCAATGGAAAAATCCAGTGGGGTTTTTGTTGAGGGAACCTGTGTAATGCTAAAAGCTTCCAGGTTTACCTGCAACAATATGTTATCACTGCAGCAATAGTGTTCAGTGTCGGTTTGGACCCCCAATGACTTTCATACGGACAATTTTTTTTTTACAATTGTGTTAACTTACACAGAAGAAAGTAATACAGATTTAGAATGACATTAGGGTAAGTAAATCATGACAGAATTCTCATTTTTGAGTGAACTCTCCCTTTTAAGAACTTTACTCACACAGACTCATATTGTGTTATTAGTCAATGTTTTGTTACTATAACTGAATTTCTGTTCCCTTGTGAAATGAGTGTACAGATATGTTGCACATTCTTCATCATTCTGGTGTGACTGTAAAAAGTAAGTGAGTGAGTAATTAACCGAATAAAGGATTTACTCTGATTCAGGATACAGAGGGAATGAAAGTGGGTGTGTCAGATCTAATTAACCAATGGGTGAAAGGAAACTGTGATGTCAGCACCAAGAGCCCCTCCTCCAAAGCAGATGTAAGTTTATAATATACATGTTTATATTATAATGTTAATTGCATAGTTTTTTTCTTGAATCCAGCCAATAGTAAATTTCCTTTTGAATCTGTTGTATCCTCTATCTTCTTTTTCTTAATCTTTAGTTCTCTTCTTTACACTTTTCTTGTGTCTGCTGTTCTTCTCATCCTTTTCAGTAAGGTAAACAATTCCTATCTCTTTTTTCTCCATAGATCCTTTATAGTTGAGTGGAAGAATTTAAGTGACTTTTGTGACTATTTTTTTATTTTTTATTGCTGTGTGTATGTGTTTTCTGGATAGAATATATGGAAAATATAAAAGGTGTTGTAAGGTTAAAGTTCATACTGTGGCAAGTCATGTGATGGGAGAGAAACATTGAAACAAGCTTGTGGTTTAATGACACCATCTAGTGGTTACGACTAAAATGAACCTGTTAGACTGTGCGGTTTGTTTATAATAAATGAAAAATTATTCTTTTATAATAGATGATTTTTTAAAAATGTTTATTATGCCATTTCTGTTTCTGTTTATTATGACATTTATTATCTTTCTTTCTTTGTGTGTGTGTATGTGTGTGTGTGTGTGTGTGTGTGTGTGTGTCAGGATGTTAAGGCTGGTGAGGTGCGTAACATAAAATCCATATGGGAGAATCTGGGAGATGCCTCATCACAGGATAAACCAAATGCAAAGGTACATCATGACTCCTCGTGGCACTAAACCATGATCCACCTTACAGAAACATTTCTCTAAACTTATGTTAGGATGTAATTGTGTTCAAAACAACCAATGAGCAACATGCATCAGTTCTTATAAACATCACTTGAGTTTGGCTGTTCACAAGCACAGGCTCATTCTCTTGCACCTGTAATCTGCTACTATAGATTAAGTAGTACTTAATTCCTCTTCACTTGGTTTTTCAAGGGTTTACAAGGCTGTAATTTGACCTTTACCTTTTCAGGGACTGGCTGGAAAAAGGTACAAATTTGTTGAGAGTGGGCACGGGAAATATGAGAAGGTCTTCATAAATAACGACACAAACTGAAGAACAAGTAAGAAATGTACTTTCTTTATTAAAATCTTTTTAATTTAAAATTACAAAATATAAATTCAGCATGTTCGTTACTACACAGACGTAATTCATGCTTTACCAAAGTAACTAAAATATGATAATGTGCTGTACATGAGCTGCTGCATATCTACAAAAACAAACACACTTAGCTCTATCAAAATAGCTTATGGGTGTACAGGGTAGGGCAGTGTATGATGGTTAATTGTTGAAGATTGTTTATTATGTTTTCTCACTGTTATTGTGCATCACAAAATGCACTTCTGTGCTGGTTCTCAGTTCTGTTTATTTAGGATCTTTGTAGTCAGTTCTGTGCTACTACACAGAACTAGGTCTCAGAACCGTGCCAGAGTTGAATTTCTCTGAGCTATGTGCATGTGGAGTGAGTAAAGGGCACGACACGGCAGTCAGTTGGATTTTGCAACAGAGATCCCTGAAGTAGAAGGGCTGCCATAATTACCAGCTTAAAAAGTTTTTTTTTTTTCCCAGCAGTCCTGGGTAGTATTCTGTAAATTTCAAATGCCTGTTGTCACACCTGTCAGTCTAATCATGCTTTTTAGGGTACATTTATTTATTTTAAATGTCTTTCCTACGTGTTCTAGTTATAATTTTCCAGTTTTCCCTCTGCCCTTTTTTAAATGAACAACACCACCATCATGTCATAAGTCCTTCTGAGCAGGGTTCTTGACACCGCTCAAAACATCACATTCTGAAGCTCTCTATTCTAAACATGTCTGCTCGCACCACCCGGCTCAGCTGACGTGAGCAAACCTAAACCCAGGATCCATCCCCCGGATGCCACACCACACTCTGAGCCTCTTTCCTTGTTTGATCATTCTCACCATTACGTTTTCAGCCCTTGCTCACTTCCTCACTCGTCACATCCCGAACAGCTGCACCCATCAGTCGCCCTCTCAATGCAGGAATGCACTAGGCCTCTATTTCTGCTGACCAGCCCTTTACTGCACTGCTCAGAGCAGAACACAGTGCATAGCTTGTTTGTCTCACTGCTGAGGATTTCATATAAAAAAGGAATTTACAGTACTACAACACTACATAATTGTATAAATTGTAGTTGAATTGTAATTGTAGTTGAAACTTTACACTGTGCATTTGAAATGTAATCATACATCTGCTGTTTTTCCAGTAGATGCATCGAATCCTTTGGCTGTTCTGTTGAAGTCTTTCGGCTCTTCACCTTTCTGTTTACGATGCAGCAGCCCTCTTTCAAAGGCTGTGGCTATTTTGTTGAGAGGTTTCGCAGCTGCCTCCTTCAGCTTCCGGGCATCAAAGCGCGGACTGTAGAGAAGGATGGGCAGGCGATGGACGAAGGATGGGACTAACTGGCCATCCTTCTCAGTGTTTTTCTGCTCTCCTTCCTCGGTTTTGTTGCTATGTATCTGCTTCATAATGTTCTCCTTTGTTGCAAACATATGAAAAAGTACAGCATCCCACATGCTTGTTGCCCTGGGCTCATCTTTCTTTTTTACCACATCCTGTCCACCCAATGACTCTTCTTTGGCCCCTGCAGATTTGTCTTTACCACTTATTTCTATATCTGTTTTCTGAGAATTTTTCTCCACCTCAGGCTCTGGAAAACTGGGGCCTTCAGGTTCAACCACCATGTGCTTTTTCAGCCTTGTCCAGCCACTGAGCTTGGCCTTCAGGCCTTTGGGTTTCTGAGCACCCTTAGGTTCATTTTGTTTCTTCTGATCATCTGGTGTGGGTTCAGAGAGAGTCTCTTGACTAAACTTGCCATCTTCAGTGGCTACAGCCTCGTTTTGTTTTTCAGTTGCTAATGAATCTTTTAAACACGTTTGAGGTTTTGAGGTATCAGACTTAAACACTTTGACTTTAGCATCTGTGACAAGATCAACTTTTGAATCCTGAGCATGTTGTGCCTTTACATCCATATTAGATGCTTTGGCTTCTGTCTGGGATTTAGCTGAGCTTTCTTCAGATGAAGAGAGTGGTACAGATTTGGCAGCCTTGAGAAGCATGGCGGCAAGACTATTTTCTGCACTTGGAGCTTTTCGAAGAGACTTCATATTTGAACACGGTAAAGGCTTTAGAGTATCAGATTTTAAGGGTTTGGTCTGCACGCTTTCCATATTCGATTTGGTGTCTTGGTGTATGTTATTTGATGGTTTGATTATTGCATTTGAATGTCTTTGGTGTGTTGGTGAATTGCTTAATTTGGATTCAACTGTAACTTTAGCTGCAGCTTTGAAATCAGTGTTTGTTTTATTGGAGTCCTGTAAGTCTGATGCCAAATGGCTCTTTTGGTTTGGCTCTTTTTTATTAGCACTTAGGGTTATTAATCCTTCATTGCTGTTGTCTTGTTTAGAAGATTTATCCATTGCCAGGTGGGTGACTTGGGCTTCAGTGTTAGGCGCAGGTGGAAATATCTGTGCATCTGAGGGGACTTTGGATGGCCTGTTTGTTTTTTTTGAAGGGCTTGGAATAGATTTCACATTCATGTCATGTTTCTGTTTCTGCATCTGCTGATCTTTGGTTTCTTCAGGGGTTTGATTGATTTTAGCAATGGGTTTCAAGGAGGGAGGTGTTGAATTTGGGTTTATTAAAACTGCAGTTTTATTTGCTTCTGATTCATTGTAAACTACAGGATTAGATTTATCTGATTTAAATGTATTTGCAAGTTGAGATGCCTCTAGTTTAGATTGACTTGGAATATTAAATATATCTGTTTTAGCGGGAGTTGGAGGATTAAGTATGTTTGATTTGGGCAAAACATCAGGACTGTCTGCATTAGATATACATGTGGCTTCAGGTCTGGATATTTCTGTCTTTGAGGGGGCTGTAAAGATAGATGCACCTAACTTTGAGGGAGCTGTAAATTTGGTTTCCTCTGGCTTTGAGAGGGCTGTAGGTTTAATATCAGGGGGGACTTTAGTGTAACTTCTGGTGTCTGCAGATGGCATTCTAGAGTCTGTGACATTGGTTGAGTTTGTTGTGATTTTATTGAAACTTTCATTTTTGGTGTTTATGATATTGTGAAGTTCATTACCTGTATTGATAGCAATAGAAGTGTCACAGACAGCGGAGTAAGTCTGGTGGGTTTCTAAAGAACACTTGGATAAACATGACATGGTTTTCTGTTCTTGATTTGCAGAAACTTGTAATTGCATCGCTTTCACTGACGCAGGATTAAAACTTTCTGTTGGATATATAGATCTGTGTGCATTCTCTGACTGCACCGTTTGCAGTGGGATATTCTGAACCGATAAGAAATTCTTTGTTAACAATCCGGTTATATTTGAGTTCGGAATATTTGATTGTACCAGGGGAAAAGGGTAAGTTGGCATTTTTTCCCCCTCTGCTGTAAAAGGAGGGGTGGCTATGTCTGTAGACCCTGAATTTAGTTGTCTAGGAGCCTCTGCTGTAGCGATGGGGTTTATGGCCTTTCTTAAAGGTGTAGTTTGAAGCCCATTGTACATTGTATCTTCAGGATTTAAAGCTAGAGGCACTGGTTTTACTCCAGCGATTGTCTCTTGCACTGGTATTTCTGAAGTGGAATTTTTTATAGTTTGTATTTCAGTTTTGTCAGTTACTGGTAACATTTCTTGGTTTGTCATCAAGATTTGTGAGGGCAGTGCAGCCACTGATGTTTGTAATGCCTCTGAGGATTTCTCTGCATTGAAATCAGATATGATACTGAACTTTTCTTGTGATGTCTTGGTTGGAGATTTGGTCTCATATGTCATGTTTTTAAAATCTTCTGGTACTTCAGGCTTAGATACAGAAGGATCCCCATGTGAATTCACCTTGATTCCACCATAAGCAATATATTCAGCAGGTGTCAAAACGTAGTAAGTTGACTTTCGTTTCGGGATGTTAATATCATTTTGTGATGGCCTCTGGGTGCCCACAAACCGTGTTGGTGGTCTTGGTGACCAGTATACAGGCATACTTGGTGTTTGATAGTTTCGGGAGAGTACAGGCATGGATGTCTCCTGAATTATATCTGTTGGAACAGACTTGCCTGGTGTCATTATACAGGTTTCTGGAGTTTCAGTTTTAGTCCTTGGATACTCCTGTGGAACTGTAGATGTAAGTACCTCACATGCTCTAGAGCTTGACTTACTAGCCTCAGCAAGGGTCTTGGATAAGGAAACCTCACATTTAGAAATCTTTGGTGTCAAGCATTCCTCAGAATAGGCATTAGAAATTAACGGTTTGAGTCCTTTGGTGAACACAACACCGTTTGGAGTGTAATTCCTTATTTTATCCACAGCTATTTTTTTCAGGCCATCATCATGACCAACTACTGCACTTTGAGCTTTTACACTAGTCGATGAGGGAGGTTGGAGCCGGTGATTTTGAGGTATAGGCCCCTTTTGGTTTTCTGTAGAAATCATTGTTGTGGATAATGTAGAGTTAAATGCAAACAAGGTTTGATTATCTGCAGAAGCCTCCAAAACAGGTCTTTTTGCCCCTGTAACTGGGCTTGCATATGTATTTATCTGACTAGAATGTGTTTGAGCTTCATACAGCATCCCTGAATTTTGTTTAACATTTATCACTGAATTGTTTGCATTAAATGGTGCTTCTCCTTGAAAAGTTGAACCACAAGTCCAGGAGTCCTGAATAGGTGGCTTTGATATCTCATAAAATGAGTTTTTTGGAGTATAAATCCTTGTTTGTGGAAAATCAGCTGTTGTGGAAGTCTTGAAGTGTGACCCAGCTGTTTCCATGACGTGATTATGTGTGAGAGGTGTGTGAGTAATGGGTGCAGGTGCAACATTTTTATATCTTTCCTTGTTGGATTGGCTCACTGGAACCTGAGAGATGGAAGGTTGTGTCTCGTAACCCGGAGCACAGGCCAATGTCAAATTTGGAGCGGGAGGTCGAACTGGAGCCAAAAGGGGAGCTTGTATTTGTACTGAGGCTTGATAGGTCTGTTGTTCACCAAATGTGCCATGCGTCGTCCCTGCTCTTGAGGAACTGGACTGAAGCGTTTGGCTGAAGGCTATCTCAAAGCATGTATCTGGGTCAGCATCTGTGGCCTGCTCGGAGTCATCGTCAAAACGGATAGATGAGCATGTGTATAGAGGTGCTATCTGGTGCTCCAGTGATCGGGCAGGGTAAGAGTACGGCTGTGCAGACAGTGTGGGCGTAGAGCTGTAGTGTGAGCTGTTGGCAGGGTATAAGTATGGGGAGGCAGAGTGACGGTAGAAAGGGCTGCAGGAGGAATATTGAGAATCGAGGGTCCTGCTGAAGAGAGGGCTTTCTGGAGTCCTTGGAGGGGTGGAGTGGTCACTGTGCTCCAGGTCAGGGCTGTACTCATTTACTGGCGACAAGTTCGACCTGAATGGGATGGGTGTCTGAGAGGAAGAACCGACTTTATTCTTGACACTTTTCTTCAGGAGTTTCTGCAGACGGGCATTGTCTCGCCCTGGTTTTGGCAGTAGAGGAGGAGGGTATTGCTGTGGAAGCAGATTAGGTTGACTACCATAATTTAAAGCCATCAGCATTTCAACACCTGCATTAAAACAAGCCACAAATAGATGTCTGGAATTAAAAATAAAACATCGATTCAGACTGAATGCTAACTTTGGCTTTAAACCTGATCCCTCTTTTTCCATACGAACTATGAATTTCACTCCATCGTGCTTAATACATGCTTAAAAAATTTCAAGCAGCTGGATTGCATAATTTGGGATTATGCATATACACTGTAAAAATGATTTTTCAAAGTTGCAAATAAATAAATAAAATAAATGTTATATATATATATATATAATTTGATATACTAATTTAAGGTTACTTGCAGGGTTTACGTCTCACTTGATGGGATTTATGATTGAGAGAGTTGTGTGTTTGTATGTATTTTCATTGTGGTTGATGTAAAATAACTGCCCGCTCTAAAAGTTTTAAAATATTTTTTCTCTCTCTCTCTTTAGCTGGCTGCTAATCACAATGATGTCTGAAGACAGGATGCTGATGTGATCATTGTCCTTCAGTTATTGCACTGTAAAAAATTTAAACCCACTAAAATTTAAAACGTGTTTTAATTGCTGCCTTACGTTTTAAGTCAAATCAAAGTGGTGCCAAGGCCACAGACACTTTTAATGACTTTACTAATGAAGAAAATCAAGTTGAAACGTTAAAAACTCATATAATCAAGTACAAGTGACAGAAATTATTGTGCAAAGTTAAATATTTGGAAACAAAGATGCTGTTTTAATGATGGAAAAAAAATTATAGTGGGGTTTTTAGTTATTTTTAAAACATCTCATTTATGTGTCAACCTTAAATCTAAATGTGTCCACTGTCCTACTTTTTGACAAAACAAAAGTATTTTTCCACTTGTATCATGTCAGGGTTTTTCAATTCAGTGATTGTCTAAGTTTTTAGTACAGATGGAGGAACAACACCAGTCAGTATTAAATACAGAATGCAGTCTGGAAGAGGGTATCAGACAATAATCTGAACTGTCATCTCAGAAGGTGCTATATATTCATTTACTGAAAGAATTCTCAGAAATATACATGTACCTTTTTTTGTCAAAATGTTGAATTAATTATTTTTATCTGTTAAAATTCTCTTTTTAATTAGCATTTCATCCTGAATGTTTTTACTCTCACCATCATTTTTCTTCCCTCATGATTTTTCTAGAATATTTTCTCCATATAAGTGAATAATATTCTGTTAAGTAGCATTACACAGTCAACACATGTAAACCAATCAACTAAGTGACTGTGCAGTGGAATGTGTATTTGTCACAAAAAGTTCAAACTTATACATTGTTTATGAATGTTTTGTCTCTTTGTCCATACTATCGAAAATCTGTCCTCTTCAGATCCATACCTTTATAAGAATTTACGCATGTGCCTAAATTCTGCAACGAGAAGTCATTTTGTAGAGAGGTAAGTTTGTCACCTCTGTTAATTTAGGTTGATAAGCATGCATGACACTTGCATAATATGACAGAATTGACCATTATACAGAATATCACCAAATTAATATTCTTGCAAGTAATACAGTCGGTATCTGGGTTACTTTAGCAGTATCTGAATATATTCTATTGCCTGTGTGACAGTAGTGTCACTGAAATGTGATCATGAGCTGCTCTACATTTTATTTTTGCTCACTGAATGACTGCACATCCTGAAACCACAATAAGACTGGAAAGATAAACACCCCAGCCTCAATTCTCACACAACAGCACAGATATGAAGATGATACTAATTGATATGTCCATTAGAATCCATTTCATAATTCACAGAAGAACCAATACATTATTGCATTATATCTGATTGTTAAACATGTTAACCTCGGTGACTTAATTCCCTGGCTGATTAATAAACTGCTCTTAGGTCTGTGTGAGTATATGCTTTCCTTAGACCTGTGTGAGATGTCTGAGATAAGTGCTGAAGAAGTAGAGACCTGAGACATGTCTGATTTCGACTCTATTTCCCTGTGCCTCCACTTAACAGAGAAAAGACTCCATGCTAAAAGGTTGCAATGTTAGCAATAGTGTATTCTAATACATGCAACTGCAGTATTTTTTTCATTGATTACTTCCAGGTATGATGATAGTGACTTACGGTGAGGCTAGAGAAGAGAGATGATGCTGATCTGCAAAAGAGATGAACAGACAGATATGAGATGGATATCAGTTACCGCAGTACTGCACAGGTACTGTAAAGTACAAATACAAGGTGCATAAAGGCCACACCCTAGCTGTGCATATTATATATGTCAAACAAAGATGTTAAATGACAAAAGCAGCTTTCAATGGTTTTAAAGCAGGCACTTTGACACTTTAGTCAGCACAACAAGCCGAGGCCTAATGTCTCTCACAGAGCCATGCACCTGACACCCACTAACAGATCACACTCACACTGTTAATGAAAGTTAAATTGTGCTTTTTTTTTTTTACCTGTGCAAGTATTACTTTGCAATTAAGTGTGCAGCTGCAGGGTCCAACTCCGAGTGTGCTGGGGGAAGATTAGTAGAACAGAGCAACAGGACATGGTGACCTACCCCTTTTCCATGCCAAAAATAAAACTCCTCGCCCTGAATTCAAGCTGCAATCTGACAACCAGTGAGCTGTAACCAGGCAGGGGGTTTCCACTTCACCTGAAACCCGGTGCATGCGTTAGGTTATCAAAAGTCTGTTTCTCCTTAGCTAGCTTTGCATGCATTTATGAATGCTACATGTCTTTTGAAGACCACATGGAATTGGTGTGATATGCTGTGGTAATAGTGTTAACTTGTCTGCCATAGTCTGTTGGTATGTTTTGTTCGGGGCATTAGTGTAGATTCAGGTATGGATGTTAGAGGCACATATTGCATGTTTGTTTGTCTTTCAAAACAAAATGCAACCATATTATTTGCCTTTATAAAGTCACAAACGTTGAAATATTATCAGCTGAACCAGCAAAAAGCAGCAAAGTCACAGTGTATGTAAAAGCACATTTAATTCACATTTACATTTAGACTATAAAAAAGAGCTGTGCAAGAACCAGGATTTCTTAAATAATGAAAATGATTTTCAGTGTATTTTTTTGGACATTATATTCAGCGTACAAATTGTGGTGGACAACTATAAATTCTCGAATCTAAACAAAAACAACTGATATGCTCTAAAATCTTACAGTGTAGGGCAAAATCTGCATAGTTTGATATTAAAATCTACCAGTTTTATAAGGTGAATTTAGTCATTTCTTTCTTATTATATGTGTAAAGTTTTAAAATAAAAAAAATAAATAGTACTAAAAATGTTTAATAAATGATATACAATAACTCAAGAAGACTCCCCATTCAGTGGCCAAATATGAGCTGTTTTATTTGACATGGAGCCGGTCGCCACATGGGGGCAGATATGTTGAGATCACATGACCAGCCAAATAATCCTGGCTTTATTTCAGTCTCCCCAATAATTGGACCCTTTCACTTGTGGAAGAAGTGAATTGTGGCTGACTGTTAATAGCCCATTTCTACTATTTGAAACTTTCATTCGTACATAATGCTGCATCGTGCAAAACATTAAACCCAAAACTACACAGAATCGCTATTGTGGACAACAACATGGGCTTGTACAAATAATCATCCACCTTGACATGGAGAAAGAACTCAACTAATTTACCTTTAACATGTATTGTATAATCAGTCCATAATGCCACTTTTTAGTTTGTGATGTCTACCCTGTGCCCTGCTCCCAACAGCATCCACAAAGACATTTTGTGTCCCTCTGTTAACCACAGCCAGATTTCTAAAAGATCGTCAGACCCTTAGCATGCTCTCCCTCTTAACTTGGGTTTATTTTTGCTTGCCTTGTGCTATGACAGATATAGCGATTGGGTGCCTCAGCTTTCCAAATCTGATCGTCCTTTCATCCAGCACATTCTGTGGGTCTCCTTATGCTCCAGATTCCCTCCCCCCAACATTAGCTCCTCAGCCAATGAGACTCCTTAGAAGATCAAATATCAGTATAAGTCAAGGACTTAAGAACTTTCAAGGTTTGCAGAACCTTACAGCCCGTCTTCGCCATCAAGACACTCTCTTCTTTCGGCTTTTCTGAGGTAAGAGTTTAAAGGTTTGGTATCTTCAAAAACGTAAAGACAAGGCTGGGCTGGGTCTGAGCGGACAGTTCTTTGCTTCTGCTCACAGCTGACAGTGCTTTTCTCTTTTAAAGGTTTTTTTAGTATTTGGTATTATTTCCTCTCTCACATGTTGTAGCAAATTATTGTTGTAAAAGATGAACGGGAGGTATGTGAATGGAATATGCTAACAGATTTCACCTCAGTTGACAGCCTTGATCATTTGAGGGTGGGTGTGGGCACTTCTGTAAATGGGATGGTTCTGTCTAAGTATGGCACTTTGTAGATAACACACCAAGGCCAACACAATGCAATTTAGGATTTACACATTGTTGGCTTCCTCTTTGTCCTATCCTGTAGATCACCACTAATGATAGCAAAGACAATAGAGGCTTAACAAAGAACAGCTGACAACAGATAATAGCACAAACAGGGTGGTAGCATTAGAACAATGCTCTAATGATTTCTCAAACATGGACTAGATAGTTGTCATTTTGACACTAATAAAATAGATATCATAATTGTATATTATATTGGTTCTGTTTTGATGTTGCATTCACTTTTTGATTCATGTCAGAATAGAAACACATAAATAATCTGGCATTCTTTCCTTTAATGGCTCATAATAGTGTAAGCAGACAGTCATGCCCACATAAGGCAGGGCTGACAGGACCAGAGCCTCACTGTCAAAAAAAGAGAGAGACCTGATGCTGGGAAATCTGATCATGTGTTAATCTCCAAACGCTTCTGCAGCTGTGCTGGAGATATGAGTCACAGCACACACACACATTTCTGACGCTATATTAGTGAAGACATCTGTTAGATGCAATAGTTTTTATACTAAGATCATGATATTTATTTTATCATCAGAAAGCTTACATCATATAAACCAATTGACATTATTAGATATAAAGCACAACATTTGGCTAATTTATGTTCCAGTTTTATTTGTGAGGAAATAATCTTAAATTTGGCCCTAACAGTTATAGCCAAACCTGTGTACACACATTTGTTTTTTTATTTTGCTCTGCTTTGAGCATTTATCATTTCTTTGATCAAATGGTCATAAAATGTTACGAGTTACCTAAAATATTTAGCATGTTGAGGTGCCTTTCACACCTGTCAAGTCAGTGATTAACCCTGTCACAGTGGTACAAAACAAAGTCTAAAGAACAATTACAAACATTCTCTCTGTCCGCTTTGTATAGGTCTAAAGCTCCGTCATCATGTCCGACACAGAGGATGTGTAAGTATTCTGACATTTGATGTAACAGAATTATATATATATATATATATATATATATAGCAT
>NW_015632478.1:522680-531147 GCF_001515625.1 Sinocyclocheilus rhinocerous
ATATATATATATAGCATAGCATATATTCATGCTCTTTGTTCAAGACAAAATAATGATAAATCTTCTTTCTCTCTCTTCAATCAGTGGGGTCGAGGGTAAGTACTAAATTTGAATTCTTCATCTTCTTCTTCTTATTATTATTATTGCAGTTAAAGTAAAAATACATATGCCTTAGCCAGGATTTTCAAGTCTGTCATATCCAGAGATGGGCAGTATTCTAATTAAATGTATTTAAAATATGTATTTAATTACTTTTGATCGAGTACTTTGTCATTTGTATTTTGCTGGGAAAAAATATCAAATACAATTTGTAATTAAATACTTTGAGAGACAGTATTTTGTATTTGACATTCTTAAAATACTTAATCAAGGTCATTTTATTCTCAGATAATACAATATCTTTTTGCACCTGTTAATAGTACTGCCAACTATAGCCTATCACAGTTTTTGGTTAGATGCAAGTGAATCATATGACATCCTGTTGGATCCATAGGCGGAGTCTTAAAGGGTTAGTTCACCCAAAAATGAAAATTCTGTTGTTAATTACCCACCTTCGTTCATCTTCTGAACATAAATGAAGATATTTTTGATGAAATCCGAGATACTATCAGATATTGCTCACCGAATGTAATTACAGGACAGAAGGAAAAGCTGTGCTGCTCTACAACTTTGCTTGCTAGCTGACAAGTGATGTTAGCTTGCTAGCTTAAATTAGCTACTTGCTTCTATGGACAAAATGACATTTTTAAAGGGACTTTATGAAATAATGTTCAAGTATTAATCACTTTTTATTGCCAATGTGGGAACAGCATGTAACAAAACTTTAAAAATGAGAGCCTGTAGACTAATTTTTATGTGAAGGACGCAGTTTTGCTGGGAAAATCCAAGGGAAACTATCATAACAGTGTAATTTTAATGAACCTCATCTGTCGACATGATGCCGGTGAATCACATTGGCCATCGCTCGCTCGCAAGAGCATGAGCAATAAGTTGTTGGCCACAGCTCACTTAATGGCCACTGGTGTCGCTAAAAACAAGGGTTTCTGAATTCTACAGAGAGCCCTTTAACAGCTTAATGTCAGTATTTTTAGGAGTTAATCTTTACTGTTGACAGTGAAATAGCTTGCTTGAGCTATCCTCTTGAGTAGGACTAGGCGGTATGACAATACAGTTTCGCAGGACTGCTTAATATTTGACACGCTGATAAAGAAACTATAAAGTGAAGTAAAGTGAAGTGAAGTAATGTGTGGCCAAGTATGGTGTCCCATACTCGGAATTTGTGCTCTGCATTTAACCCATCCAAGTGCACACACAGCAGTGAGTAGTGAACAAACACGCACACACACAACATGAACACACACCCGGAGCAGTGGGCAGCCAATGCTGCGGCGCCCGGAACACAGGGCGAGCCAGCCAGGAGCGATAAAGAAACATGAAAAAGTGTAGACATGCTTGATGGTATTCAAGTAAACACAGTTTGTGTCTTAAGTGAACATAAGAAATTAGAAGAAATATGGATCAATATATTGGATATATTGCCTAGTGTTAGGGTTAAAGAATATGTTGTTTATAAGTTGTTCAAGGAGGGGAAAGCACGTATACTTCTCTTATGTGTGTATCTAACTCCAGTATTGCTTTTCAAATTACAAATTCAATTAAATATTAAATACATTTATAAAAATTAAATAAATTTCTCACACCAGTATTTTGTATTTTAAATTAAATATATTTGATGAGCAATTTGTAATTTGTAATAAAATACTTTTTGATGTATTTGTGCCCATCTCTGGTCATATGTACACATTTGTCCACTCGATATCTATTTCCATTTTATTTTAAATATTATGTTTATGTATTTTTTCAGTCAGAATCAGTGTTTTCTTGGTATGTCAGCAGTTACTTTGATTATATTTAGAAACAGTGAGAGCCTTGGTGATATATATTTTTGCAGGTTTGGCTTTGCTCTATTTAGCATTAAAAATTAAATAATAAAAAACACATATTTCAAATAGAAATATTTATCCAATGCAAGAGGGGTGCCCTGAATTTGCCTGTAGTGACTGATATTGTGCCACCTGCTTTCTGGCAGCTGTTTTATGAATCTCATGCCAGCATACTGCCTTCTGCCACTGCCACAGAGAGCTATTTTAAGAAGATCTCTGGAGGCTGACATGTCAAACACATGCAGTGGCTGAGGGCAGTATTAATGATGCTCATGTTACTGGTGTTCTCTGAGGTGAATGCTCATGCGAGGCTAGAAAGGCCAGAGATCAGACCAAATTATTCATTTACAGGAATTCCTTTTACAAATGTGCAATAATACAACTGGCCATAATACAACTGTCCATATAGAATGTGATCAGTCTGTACTGAACTGAGGAGCACTGACTCCACAGAACACCACCAACAAATAAAAGGCTCGGCATGCATTTAATGTATGATGTTATTCCAATTACAATAGTATCAAAAATATATATAAATAAATAAAATAATAAATAAAAAGCATTTTGTAATTTTTGTATTCCTTTACTGCTTTCTTTTCTGGCATATGAAGAGCTCGAAGAAGGAGGTAAAAGAATAAACAAACAAATAATTAAACACTACCACTACAACCAAACCAACCATGAGGATTTGAAAATGAACTAGTCTTTCAATGTACTAATTCAACACAATGTCCCCTTATTCATTTTAAACTGCCTGACATTGCTGACACTGTCTGTAGTAAGTTGTAACTAAATCAAATAAAAATAATTAACGGAAAGCAGAAAATGATTTGCTTAACTAATTTTTGTCTGATTCAAGAATCGTTCAAATGTCAACCTTTTCATTTAACTCATCATAAGATCAACTAAAACCATAATCATAGTAATCATATTCATGGTAGGAAATCTAACCAGAGCTACCCAGCATGTGCTGCCCCCTACAGCTTGAAGGGTGCCATGACCTCTGATGACCTTTTGAGTAGAATGCATCAAGCAGATTGTAATATTCCAGTATCTGGAGGCCTGAAGTTCTAAATTGTGTGATTGCTGAAAAGGTCTTTGAAATAATCTGTTGTTTTGATTCATTGTCTATGTTTTTGAGATGTTAGTTTGTGGATTTCATCTGTGCATAAGTTGTGAAATTTATTCTAGTTTATTTTCCTATCAAACACAAACTAGTTAGAGATGACTTTAGATCATTAGAATCGATGGCTTTGGCAAACAGGGAAAAGCAAAGTCATTTCTTGTGGGTATTTTATTTGGCATGTGGTATTCTGGTGTCTCATCATTTCATAACAGGTTCTCCTGCTATGTGCATCCTCTCAGCCACCTATCCCATTTTATACATTTCACACATGATTCTCTCTCTCTCTCTTTCTCACTTTAACCAATACATAATCTCCCATTTCTGAATGCTCCCTCCTCTGCAATGCATTAACTGTTGATAACCTTCCTTCCCCTGGTTGCTTGCTGCATGTATTATTAGCTGAAGAGGTAGTAGAGGTAGAGGTAGCCCCAGAGGCAGCTCCTGAACCGGAGCCTGAGCCTGAGCAAGAACCAGAGCCAGTGCCAGAACCAGAGCCAGAGCCAGAGCCAGAAACACAGCCAGAACCAGAGCCAGAGCCAGAACCAGAACCAGAGGTGCATGAGGAAGGTATGTGGCATGAATATTCATTCATCCTTCCCATTTCCCCCAAAACAACTAAAAACAGGCAGTGCACCTCATCTGCTACTTAAAAATCAGTCACATTAATGTAGTTCCCCAGTAGTACCCTTCCCCCCAACCCAACAAAACTTTAACCACTACTGGCGGTACCTCCTCTTCGTTCAGGCCCACCATGAGACTGGTGTGGTACTATCAAATGTTGACAGAGTTTAGATCCACGCCATTTCAGTCCCTTGTGGTGCATTTTAATTTTTTTTTTACAGAATTGGACAATTTCCAGTATGAACAAGGAATATTTTCCAATTCAAATTCACTTGCAGACCGGGGAGTGAGCTGGAACGATCAAGCGCTGACAGACATGGTGCTCGTCAAACCTAAAATGCAGCTTTCTTTAGGGTGCATGCAGGAGGCCTGCAGTGTTGGGAAACAAATAGTAGCTTAGCCATCAAAACAGTGTAGCTTTTTCAGTTATCAGATTTTTTTTTTTTTTGCATCACAACAAAGTCGATAATTAAACACTTTCCACTTTCTTTCTTATCATGTCATTTTGGAAAGTCCCAGCCATTCAGACTGGTCTTGTAAATTCAGATTCAGTAAATGATTCACAAAAAAACGATGCACTGATCATTTTTTGCAATTATTATTTTGCTAAGCATTTTGTAGCTATATTAAATACTGCTGGTCTTCCCCATTTTTTTTTTTTTCTGTTCAAGGTTAATCCTATTACACTAATTAAGGTCCTTGTTGTTTTGTGCAGTAAATTTATGGAAGATCTGATTTGATTGCAAAAATAAATCATATAATTGGATAAGATTTAATTTATGTTTAAAAAAATATGCTGCCCCCTTAAATTGCTTCAGTGTACTTCCTTTTAGTAGGGTAGCCAACTTAGAGTAGCTTGACTGCAGATGAACTGTTGTATATCAGGACAGGAGTAGCTTGGCAAACAACAGTTTCAAAGTAGCTTCCCAACACTAGAGGCCTGAGCTGATGATAAATCACATTACAGCTCCTGCTCTTTCCAATTACAGTGCAGCAATGATGCTTATCAGATAGTCACTGAAAACTCTCTACACTTTTCTACATTCAAAACTGTCTCTGAGTTGCCGCCAGCATAATGCTACTCTAGGCTGCATCTTGAAGAAAAATCTATTCTATTGCATGTGTTATAATAATTCTGCAACAAATGCAACTGCAACTTCAGTTGCTATGCTGTTTCAAAATATTCATGGAATGAATATTACATGGTCAATAAATGGTCAGTAATTTCAAAATAATTTTCAAAGGGACAAAAAGGGCTATAATATGTTGTAGTACCTTATTCTTTCTAATTTCCCTGGCTTAACACTGCAAAGGCTCTCTTTGGCACACTGAGCTATAGTGAAATATTAAATATTAAAATTACATATTAGAGTTTAAATCATAAATAAAAATTTTATTCTAAAAAGCAAAATGCTGAAAGTGTCAAACAAGATGCCATCCATTATTAAGGTATTTTTGTCCACTTTGAAATACCAGTCAATGTTTTATGTTAGTATGTATGCAAATATAGATTGGTCATCAATATAAATGTTGTTATTTAGCTTATGTTCATTTAATGACTTGCTCATTTTGAGGTGTCCCACTGAAATTCATTCATCTAAACATTTCTTTATTGGGATTTTTTGTTTAATTGATTTCTGTCAATGTATTCTGATATAAATTGGCACCTCAATCTGAGTGACTGCTTAGCTGAAGTCTGCATCTGAGCATGCAGCCCTGCTTAGGGCAGCAAAAAGCACACAAAGCAACATTAATGTTCTCTATTTTACTCTTGCTTTCAACACTTCATGCATGCAGAGGCCTATGAAGAGGAAGGTATGTTTGTCATTTTCTTGTATTTGTCATTTCTGATTAGAAAGAAGGCATGGGGTGAGGGGTTAATGCCTGCAAGGAACAGTGAAATCAGGTCCAAAACCTTTCAACATAAGATTCTGAATGGGGAGACCCAGTGAACTGGCCTGAAGTGTCAGTTGAAACTGACACAGGCTTATCTTAAGTCAATAACAAGGGTGAAAGAATATGAAATGCTGACATTGCTCTATGCTTTGCTTCTTTTTGCATGAATGTGCCACATCAGTGGAAGAAGGAGGACAAGATGGTAGTTTTAATTCCCTTCTGGAAAATGTCTGGTCTGGATGTGGCTTTTTGCTTGTGTTTTTGGTGTGAAGGTCAAGCCAAATAGTTACGAAACATTGCAATGGCTCTAACATCTCATCTAGGTCACCTACAGAGTCTAGTCAGAGACAGATATATAACAAACTCAGATTTAGATGCTGTTAGTCAAAAGAGATGGGAAAATGAATGAAGGATAAAAAGATTAATCTTTTCCACAAGGATTTGTTGTTATGTTAATTCTTGGAAGAGTGAGAATGGTCCACTTGCCAGGAGTTCTGTGTCTGTTTATACTCATGTACTTATAAGCACCTCATGATCTGAATTCTTATGCAGTGATTATTCTATATTTGTTTTGATCACCTATTTGTTTCACAACTTTCTAACTAACCCAGTTTATTAACATTACTGAAACGATTGAAATTAATATGTGTAATTTACTTTGTAAACATACTTTCAGAAGTTACATACATCATTCTTAAAGCTCAGGTAATATAAACCAGCACAGAGTTGTTACTAAGAGTAACTCCATGTTCATGGATATGGCTAACAGAATTCCCACTGATTGTTGACTGAGCTCGTTTTAAACTCTCTAACCATGTTACATATCCCTCTCCCTTTTTTATTTTTTCATAACAGAGGAGAAGCCCAAGTTCAAGTAAGTAGAATTGACCACTAAGCGCTTTTTATAGCTGAGCAGCCAGTTTCAATGCTGCGATGCAATACAACATGCTCTGGGTTTTACTGAGGAGCTGGGGAAGATTGAGATACCCAGAATCCCACTAAAACACATTTTGCTTTCATTCCCTTCAGACCAAGTGCACCAAAGATACCTGATGGGGAAAAGGTGGACTTTGATGTAAGCAAGTACTTCACTGGTTACATTGTGTTGTAGTGTTATGTATTAAACATTGTAAGAATACATGTTTGAGGTCATATTTACGTGTGTGCAAACAGGACATCCAGAAGAAGCGCCAAAACAAGGACCTCGTTGAGCTGCAGGCCCTGATTGATGCCCACTTTGAGTGCAGGAAGAAGGAAGAGGAAGAGCTTATTGCTCTGAAAGACAGAATCGTGAGTATCAGCCATCTGTACATTATCCCACTAAATAGAAGGATACTCAACAAAAAAATAAATACGTGGACATAAAATATTTGAGTTGAATTTTTTTTTAATAATCTTACCTGTATCTTAACTTAAAGCTTCTTCTAAGAAAAAACAATTGGCCAATCAACAAGACGATCACTGCAACAATATTTCAGTAATATTAATACTCACAAGAGCTCATTTTCACTACAATCGATAACTGAGGCGCAAGATGTGCCGGTTGCGTTTATAGGAAAAGAGAGCGAGCTCACGGTGTGACGCGAGAGATTAAAGTTCCTCGCGCCAGATTCATTTACCTGGATCTGGTCTTGCTTTGAAACAAAATATATCGCTATAAAATTGTTTTTGTTATTTGAAATAAAGCTTAAATAAAATAAAGTATAACAATTAGATGAAAAGCTTTTGACTCGAATAAACTATTTTCATTCTATTTTCATTTCATAAATCAAAACAAGTAAACCTATAACTGAAACAAAAAATAAAACAAAGTTAAATATATATATATATATATATAAAAATGACAAAGGCACATAAAATTACTAAAATTAAAATGAAACTGAATATTAATCAAATAAAATATTAATCAACACTATAGGCTAATAGTATATAAATAATACTAAAATAACACTGGCCTAGATGAGCAGAATGATACAGCATTCAGAATCGAATATTCCAAAGCGCAGTGTATCAGGATATTATAATGGACAAATGTATTATGTGTATGTGCAGGAGAAACGTAGGAATGAGAGGGCAGAGCAGCAGAGGATCCATGCTGAGAAGGACAAGGAGCGTCAGGCAAGACGTGAGGAAGAGAGGCTGAGGAAGGAGGAGGCTGATGTTAAGAAGAGGGCAGATGAAGATGCCAAGAAGAAGTCTGCCCTTTCTAGCATGGGCTCCCAGTACAGCAGCTACCTGCAGAAGGTTTTTTCTAGCAACCCCAACTCTGATTCTGTCAATCATCACTCTGAGTACAGTACTGTATATGACTGTGAAAAGTAAATAGGCCTAAATGTTTTGTTTGCATATTGCTAAAAACAGGCTGATTCAAAGAGGGGAGGTAAGAAGCAAACTGAAAGAGAGAAGAAGAAGAAGATTCTGGCAGACAGACGCAAGCCTCTGAACATTGACCATCTGAATGAGGACAAGCTGAAGTGAGCACAAATCTGACAACTCTATGCCTACAGTCAATGAGGCTGAAAGAAAAACACCTTGTTCTGACAAAACAGAGTTTGTGTGTGTATTCTAAATGTGTTTTGGTATATATGTGTGTTTACAGGGAGAAAGCTAAAGAGCTGTGGGACTGGATGTACCAACTGGAGGCTGAGAAGTTTGAGCACATTGAGAAACTCAAGAGGCAGAAGTATGAGGTGAGGGAGCTGACTAATGCCCATTTACACAATACAACATCTATAAACTTATTTTACTTTATGTTTCATCACAGCCTACACTTATTTTACAAGGAGAGATCCACTACTTTGTCAACTGCACCCTGGACACATTATAACCTAAAGGGATAGTTGACTTATAAATGAAAATCTGTTACAAAAAGAGATGTTAG
>NW_015632478.1:531157-556767 GCF_001515625.1 Sinocyclocheilus rhinocerous
ATATATATATATATAAAAGCATTAAAGTCAGTTTTGTGTGAGATGCACATTCTGCCCTACACAGAAGAAAGTCAGTCATACAGCTTTGGAATAACATGATGATGGGTAAATGATGACTTTCATTTTTGGGTTCAGTGAACAAGCATTATGTTAAAACACAATTTATGTACTATAATATTTGTCCACCCAGCTGCATTCAGCTGGCCAAAAAGAAAGTCAATGCCTTGTTAATTATTTATACAGTATACATTTAGTACACAAATTTGATTGTGTTTGTGCATTAGTGGTGGGGATTTTTCAGTGACTCTTTCTGCAGGTTACATCGATACGGCTGTTGGTGGTGACAAGTCTTTATAAATCATTTATTTAACCGATTCATTCAAGAAAGCTGATTCATTCAGAAACAAAACATCACTTTTGTATATTGCTTGGAGACATGATGGTTGATTCTGCTTTGGCTTTGTTTTTGCTGGAGGAACGAAAAAAAAAAAAAGATTAAAGATGTGGTCACATTAGTAAACATTTTGGTGACATTTTGCTGGCAAAAACATTATCTCTTTATTCCACATTATCTATTGTCAAAAGCATAGTGATGTATGAAGCAAAGCACACACAGAATTCACCTTAAATCCAATAGCTTTCTGTTGGTAAATGCGGTGAATTCGAGTGAGCAACTTGAACCCGCTGCGAAATCTGCATGGGGGAAAATCTTTCACCTTGTTGTGAAATTCCTGATCATGTGGATTCCGGTTGTTGACTATATTTCATGAAACGGTAATTGTGACCACCCCTTAAGTAACTGGCAATATTGTGTCTAACTTAATATTAATTTATTTAAATATTGTATAAAAGCAATAGTGCATTCCCTCATTTGCATACCATTATGACAGCTTGACATTAAAAGAACATGAACAAATCGGTCATAATGGCACATGTATGTAAGAGCAGGTCTGAGTGTGTCTGTACAGGTGATTCAGATTGTGTGTGTGTGTGGTAGTTCGGGTCTCAGCTGTGTTCTGGTGTTCTGCAGGTTACTACCCAGCGTATGAGAGTGGAGGAGCTCAGTAAATAGTGAGTAACTGGAACTGTAGGAAGTTAAGGCTTTGGTCAGCAACAGGGACATGACGGCATGGTCTGCATGCATGAGACTCTCTGGTCTCCACGGCTTCTGGGAAACAGGTCGATTCAGACCACAGGTGAAAGGTCAAATGAACTGTCACTCCTAAAAAAGAAATCTATGGTGAGAGCCTTCATAACAAGTTGATCTCTTTCACACAAGCAGCTAAACCAAACCACTATTCCAACAACCTAGATATTATACAGTAGAGATGTGCTTCATGTTAAAATGAAGTTAGTCAGCTTCTGAGCTTACATATTCCAAGATGTTTCTCCTGCAGGTAAGTGTGTGCGATTGTTTAAGCTCAATACCGTCTTGCTGAGGGATTCTCCACTACAGCACAAAACACTCATGCCTGTGACATGCCCACACAATGCTGCTTTATACCAGCTCCTGACGTCGGCACATCCTGAGCATCAATCCAGAATGATTTGTGTGTGTTTGTCAGCACTCAATGGTAGAGGACAGCTGTCACAATCCAGGATCCTGTGGTTAAGGTATGATCTGGCAGGTTTAAAAACACTCATGTGTTGTTTTCAGGTCATCTCTCTCAGAAACCGCATTGATGAATTGCAGAAGCAGTGAGTAGCTCCTTGCCACCACACACAGCACACAGATGGACTGACTACCGCCCTTCTGCCTTTACTCTAATATTACTATCTAACTTTACTCTAATCTTATTATCTAATCATTTTCACACCCCATGAAAACTCTCAAAGAAACTGTCACACACAAGCTGCCAGTCAAATTGGATAAAAAGTTGGATATCTGTCATTGGCAGCAGGACTTTACAAAACATGTCCTAAAACTTGATATAGGGCTGTAGTTTTGAAGCTGTTGTAGAGATGGTAAGTATTTGGGACATTTTTGTAGCGTTGTGAAGCGTGAAGCCTTTGAGAGTGACTTTCTGCAGAGCTGTATGCGTTTCATCCACCCTAATCAGACAGTGAACCCTCTTTGCAGTTTCCTCATACAAGCTCCCCTCTACGTTTACATGCACTCAAGTTTGATTTCAGTCGGACTAAAGTAATTATTCATCTGTTTTGAATGTCATGTAAACACTTTAGTCTGACTTAAATCATGCCAGTCTGGTTTTTAAGTTGAACTATCCACAAATCGAACTACTGTTTACAGTCTATATTATAGGTCAGTGTTTCTGCCATGTTTCAAATCGACACGGCACGCCACTTCCGACATCACAACTCCGCAACTCAAGTATCATCAAGAATTCTGGGTTTCCCCACTTGTAAATAAAACATTGCTTAGTCATTCATGTGCTTGTAACTCGTAATTGCGATACGACTTCACTTGAAGGGCACATGAATCCTTCAAATATTCGCTAACGCATTGTGTCATATATACTTGGACAGACAGATGAAGATTGTAGCTCGATTACAACGGTGCATGTAAACATACTTGATTTCTGAATTGATTTACATACAATGAAAAATAAAGCTCACTCTTATATCGCTCAGCATGCAATACATAGCGCAGCCTAAGTGGCACTATAAAGTACTATTCACTATTCCAGATCTGGCTTATTTTTCATTGGTGCCAGCAAATCTGAACTGTGATGAATGTGTTTGGTATACATGAGGTAATGAGTGGTGAAAATGTGATGTGTATCAGCTGCTGCGGTGATAAACATTTAAGACTAAGACAGGCCTGTTTAACAAACTGACAGAGCTCAGACAAAGAGCGGTAAGTCCTGCTTGGAGTGAACGCGATTTCATTTCCATGTGCATGACAGACTTTGTGTGGACACAGTAAGTGAGAGGAACATCCTGCAGGACTGGACTGAGAAAACTGGGAAACAATAGTATTTGGTGTGCTCTATGTTGCTAAAAATAGCAGTCACATAGGCTGTTGTGCTTAGGATTTGAGAACTCAAATTTGAGGAATGACAATTTTAAAAAAAACAAACGGATCCCTGTCCTGTATGGTGTTTTTTTCACTCTTCTACTAGCAGGTCAGTAAAGGTCAGCACCACTAACTCGCTCTTTCTTTGTCTGCTATTCAGCTCCAAGAAGGGCGCCGCTGCTCGCCGCAGAAAGTAAGCGTTCATGGAGAAATCTACAGTCGTGGTCAAGACATGCCTGCTGCCTGCATCTCCGTGCTCTGCCTTCATTTACCAGGCATCTCTGATCCCACCCACCATTTGCAGTTTACCAGAGGCTGTCAAAGGCGATCTTCCACACCCTGCGTGATATTAACGCTGTCCGGTCTTAGCAGTAGTTGCAGTAGGAACGTCCCCCCTTGCTCTGTCCTTAGGTTCCCACCTTCCGTTTTTGTAAATAATGTTTGGCTCGCCAGCTTTATCTGTTGCATCTGGCAGTTCAATAAAGTTATTCTTCAAGACTGATAAACTAGAATTGAGCATGTTTCCTGATTATACTGAGAAAATCTGATGCTGAAACACTAAGTCAAACTGAATATGAACCTTATAAGCCTAGTTGACATGTTCATGATGAATCTTGAAACTTGTACAATTCGAAACTTGAACTAGTACAAGCCATTTTTATGCAAAACGAACAGACTAAGGCAGGCAGCATTTCAAGAACCAAATGATCAGTCCTGTCATCCTGAGAACTACCGAGGGGGGCCCTGCATTTCTCTAACTCACAATGGGCCCCTGATCATATGTATTCATGTTTGCTGCAGATTGATGGTTAATTAACCAGTGATGATATGTCATCCCACCCAAAAAGAATGATTCTTATCTGTAAATGGATCTAAATGTCTTAATGCACAGTTACATTTTTCAAAATCTTGGTTCTTGACAGTTTTTAAGCCAATGAGTCGAATATACCATGTATTACACTGAAGCTTGTGATTGGCTGTGATTGGCTGATAGCACCACATGAAGGGAAGCAGACAGGAAAAACAATGTATTTAAGAGGCCTCCAAAAATAAATACTATTCGACATGTTGGTTGAAAAAGTGCACCAGCAGGAGCCGACACATGCCTACTAGAACATCCAGAAACCATTGAAACGGCAGTTTTGAAAAATGTAAAAAGTCAGATATAATATGCACTGATTAAAACTCAAACACAAATAGAAACTCTACAGTTTTTAAAAAGTTTTTTGTAATAATTTTTTATTGAAAATGGAAATATACATATAGTATAGTACACAAAAACTAAGCATATTATGTATTGAGCAATTTTTCAGCAGGTAAAATGTTAGACCAAGAACCTAAAGAGGGCTCCATGTAGAATATTTAATTCTATAACAGTAGTTGCAGTAGGAACGTCCCCCCTTGCTCTGTCTTTAGGTTCCCACCTTCCGTTTTTGTAAATAATGTTTGGCTCGCCAGCTTTATCTGTTGCATCTGGCAGTTCAATAAAGTTATTCTTCAAGACTGATAAACTAGAATTGAGCATGTTTCCTGATTATACTGAGAAAATCTGATGCTGAAACACTAAGTCAAACTGAATATGAACCTTATAAGCCTAGTTGACATGTTCATGATGAATCTTGAAACTTGTACAATTCGAAACTTGAACTAGTACAAGCCATTTTTATGCAAAACGAACAGACTAAGGCAGGCAGCATTTCAAGAACCAAATGATCAGTCCTGTCATCCTGAGAACTACCGAGGGGGGCCCTGCATTTCTCTAACTCACAATGGGCCCCTGATCATATGTATTCATGTTTGCTGCAGATTGATGGTTAATTAACCAGTGATGATATGTCATCCCACCCAAAAAGAATGATTCTTATCTGTAAATGGATCTAAATGTCTTAATGCACAGTTACATTTTTCAAAATCTTGGTTCTTGACAGTTTTTAAGCCAATGAGTCGAATATACCATGTATTACACTGAAGCTTGTGATTGGCTGTGATTGGCTGATAGCACCACATGAAGGGAAGCAGACAGGAAAAACAATGTATTTAAGAGGCCTCCAAAAATAAATACTATTCGACATGTTGGTTGAAAAAGTGCACCAGCAGGAGCCGACACATGCCTACTAGAACATCCAGAAACCATTGAAACGGCAGTTTTGAAAAATGTAAAAAGTCAGATATAATATGCACTGATTAAAACTCAAACACAAATAGAAACTCTACAGTTTTTAAAAAGTTTTTTGTAATAATTTTTTATTGAAAATGGAAATATACATATAGTATAGTACACAAAAACTAAGCATATTATATGAGCAATTTTTCAGCAGGTAAAATGTTAGTGTGTGTACTCAAGATTATTTTATTTTACTTTGGAAGAATTTAGTGCATGATACAGCTGCATGTATTTGGTGTGCTTTTTTATTTTTAGAACGCTATTTTGAAAAGTAAAGAACAATACATTATACAATTATTTATGTATTGCGGAAAATATGCTAAAATAATTGCTCAAAATTTTCACATGTTCTAAATGAGAGAAAAAACTGACAAACTAAAAAAAAAAACTGAAAGCATGTAATAAATGTTATAAAAGTAATGAAATGTATGTATATTATATTATATTACATTAAATAAAAATGCCATTCATATAAAATACCAAGTCAACTATTATATTTCAAATTGTGTTTTGACAATTTAATAGTTAATCACAGACAAAGCAATCCTGAATCTCAGTGAAAGAGATTCATCTGAAAAGTAAATTTATTATATGATTTATATAGAGGAATATCAATATTTACATATTTCATTTATTTAAAAATAATTTATTTTAATCTTAAGATATGTCTTAATAGCAACACTGTAAATTCAGATTAAATTAATTCACTATAGGTTTTAATGAATAGCGAAGAAATGTACATTTAAATCAGGAAATTATTGAATAATAACCCAAATTAAATAGTAAGTAACAACATGCCACTAGTCCTGAGTCTAATTTTTGCTTTTTTCTTCAAAATGAAAACAATATTTGGTAACACTTTATTTTAGGGTCTCTTAACTAGTTGCTTATTAGCATGAATTTTACTAGAACATTAGCCATTTATTAGCGCATATTAATGCCTTATTCTACATCCCTAATCCTACCCAATACCTAAACTTAACAACTACCTTGCTAACTATTAATACGCAGCAAATTAGGAATTTATTGAGGGAAAAGTCGTAGTTAATAGTGAACAAGTGTTCCCTATTCTAAAGTGTTACCCAATATTTTTTACTCCACAAATCTAAAAACATTGATGTGTCCACACATCCATGATTAACAGACACAAAACACTTTGATATTCAACTTTGAGCACAGCCATTCATTAAATGAATGAAATTAGAGTATATTTTACATAAAAAACATGAATCCTATTTTATGACCATTATGTTCACTATGTTCACCATTCTGTCTTTTTTTTGCATTGTGACAAAGTGAAAATGCCCAAGTATGTATTTGATAAACCTGTTCTCCGTGTTGAGTGATTCCCAGTTTAGCGTTGCGCAGGACCTCGGCGAGTCCGGCTCCTCCAGAGCTCTGGGGGGCGGTGTGACGCAGCAGGCTCAGCGCTCGCTCCGGGAGCTTGGTTGGCTGCGCACATGACTGCTGCCACGATGACAGCTTATGAGACAACAGCTCTCTCACCTACCAAACAAAATCAGATCTTTAGACTGCTGATGGCTACATACACAGCTTACTTTAATACCTACAGAAGTGCTCTGGTTAGAGTCTCTTCATCTCACCAGTCGTTCATATTTTTCTTAAAGGGGTCATATGATGTTGCTAAAAAGAACATTATGTTGTGTATTTGGTGTAATGCAATGTGTTTATGCGGTTTAAGGTTAAAAAACACATTATTTTCCACATACTGTACATTATTGTTTCTCCTCTATGCCCCGCCTTTCTGAAACGCGTCGATTTTTACAAAGCTCATCGTTCTGAAAAGCGAGATGTGCTGTGATTGGCCAGCTATCCAGTGCATTGTGATTGGCCGAATACCTCAAGCGTGTGACGGAAATGTATCTTATTTATTCACGAACAGCTTGGAAAACTTGAAATCGCATCATATGACCCCTTTAACAACTTTTTCTTGTAATGTATAACTGACAGTGGAAATAATACTATTCTTTCCCCACTTAGCTGATAAAAACGTAATCACTATAAAACTACTCATCTACTGAAAATAAGTGATACATTTGAATTTACTTGTACTCAAGATCAGTGTCGTTCCACCACCTCAAAATAAATAAAAAAAAAGACCCAAATGAGCCCCAATACTTGATTTTCCAATAAAACGTATAGGTCAGTAGTGAGCAGAAGCTGTAATGGTTTGAGTAATGTGGCACTGGAAGGAGACAACAGATGTGGAAAATGCTTGTATTGCTAATGTTGCCATATCACCCAAAACATTACCAAACACCCCATTACCACAAACTACACATGCTATGTGATTAGATGCTACAACCTAAGCACTCTGAATCATGCAGAGCTACAGAAACTCTCTAACAGGCCACTACCAACAGTACATTGTTGGCAATCAACAATGCACTGCCCGACAGAGCAAAATGGGGAAAGATTTAGCTGCTTCCAAGAAACATCTGGGAGAAAAGTGACTAGAGGAATAAATGACTTCAATGAGCAGTTAAATTCGAATCTGTTGAGAGTCCTGTATTGTTTGAATAGGGGGAGTACATTGTTGGAAATCAACAATGGTGATGGCGAGCCTTGAGGTCTGATGTTAGTATCAGGTACCTTGTTCACAGTTTGTGCTAACTGTGGGTTTCAAAGGGCTAACAGAGAAGGGGAACAGGGAGTTTGCAGCGCCTGGAGAGATTGTTACACAACGTTACACTCAGCCTGATGCAAGAAATGAATTTTTTGCTGTTGTGTGCATGTCAGTGCTTTTACTTTTCTTTTCAGTGAAAAAATGAATTCTCGATTGTTCCCAGGATTTATTGTTTTTATGTTTAGGTTTATGAATTTTGCTCTTTACCTTGCTGGTACAGAACAAAAGTCCTGTGCCATGTCTCTTGTTTTCATTCATACATATTGAGTGCAAAAAACTTGTGAAAGAAACAGATGAATGTTTTAAATATTAACATTACCCATGTTTCTTGTTATAACAAGAGCAGAAATGAACAAAAGAATGTAACTTCTGTACTCACATGTCTTGCAGCACCCATCCATGTAACTCACGAGGGTGCCCCCAATCTAAGACAAGATGAACATTTTGAAAAATGTAGCAGGGGTCAAACAGAAGGGACCCTTTTTTTTTTTTTTTAAAGTAGCATATTTAATGACTTGCTATGTTTTGCTAAATGTTTATTACTTGTTATTGTTTCATATCTTTTGTCACAAAGGAAGCTGTCAGTGAAAGTATGTAACCATCACTGAATCAAGACCAGCATTGTCTTAGAAATGTGATGATGTATTAGTTTTATATTGTACATCTCTGTCTCACTTGCATGTGTTTGTGTGTATCTTGTACCTTGATGTATTATTTAGGTTTATGTTTATCAAGGAGAGAGAATTCACCTTCATGCACTCAGTTTCGTTGAAAGGGGGGCAGCTGTAGGGGTGGGAGACGAGCACAGGTCCTGACAGAGTGTCCGTACAGTCATAGTGCATGCAGTCAGACACCCAGCTGCGCCCTGGCTGGAGAGGGAAACACAGAGAATCCTTTCACATCACAGCAGAACAGACCCTATAGGAACAAAGTGCTGCAAGAGAGTCTTTAGAAAATGTGAGATTTTAAACATTTTAATTTTGGCTTCAATACAACATACATACACACACACATACATATATATGTTGTATTAATATCTATGTATATAATATCTTTATATCTATTAATATCTTATTCTGCAATTATGCATTAAATTAGTCAAAAGTGACAGTACAGATATTTACTGTGTAATATTACAAAATACACTATTTAAAAAAATGTTGTTCTTTTAAACTTTCATCAAAGAATCCTTAAAAAATGTATCATGTTTTTGCAAGCAGCAAAAACTCTTTTAAAGATTATTGGTAGATCTGTAGTTTAGTTCTGTGCAGCTTTTGAGTGGAGGAGAACATGAGCATTTGCTGAACATCACCTTGTACATAGTTACAGATCCATTCTCACTCCGGATCAGGCAAGAAATGTTCTTACACATGCCACAGCAGCTGCTGGGGTCTTTAGGAGGGATGTATATCTGGTTCTGGAGAACACATAACACAGTTAGGAGGTATTTTGTGTTTGGCCTGTGTGTGTATATGTGTGTCTTTGTGCATTTTAAATACTCACAGGCTGGCAGCGTGCAGTGCAGTTAGTGCCAGTGGCTTTGAGGAGATAGAAACCTGTGGCAGAATCCAGTGTGTGTGTGCACTGTGTGGTGTAACACACACCCTGATCACGGTGCTCGACCAGTGTCTGCCCTGGCTGCATCACTCCCCGTTCACCATCCACACACACTGCCTCTCTCACTATAAATACACACACATAGAAATGTACAAATAAAAAATTACATATATATATATTTTTTATTATTATTTTTTTATGTATTTTCAGAGCATTTTCGACAGACATGTGGGTTCTCACCACAAATTAATCGTTTGCAGGCACACCGGTTCTCCGGATCAGACAGAAATGCTCTGTCTAACTGCATACTTTCCCCCTACAACACAATACATCTGATATCAGATATGAACCAACCAACCAAACAAGAGCCTGATCAGACACAAATGTGACCCTGGACCACAATACCAGTCTTAAGTCGCTTGGGTATATTTGTAGCAATAGACAAAAATACATTGTATGGGTCAAAATTATTGATTTTTCTTTTATGCCAAAAATCATTAGGATATTAATTAAAGATCATGTTCCATGAATATATTTTGTAAATTTCCTACTGTAAATATATTAAAACTTAATTTTTGATTAGTAATATGCAATGCTAAGAATTCATTTGAACAACTTTAAAGTCGATTTTCTCAATATTTTGATTTTTTTGTACCCTCAGATTCCAGATTTTCAAATAGTTGTATCTCGGCCAAATATTTTCATATCCTAACAAACCATACATCAATGGAAAGCTTATTTATTCAGCTTTCAGCTGATGTATAAATCTCAATTTCAAAAAATTGACCCTTATGACTGGTTTTGTAGTCCAGGGTCACAAATAATGGAATAATAAATGTATGCAAAAATACATGGTCGTTTGGATACAGTAATTTCTGGACACTCACCAGAGCACATTTAGGACGAAGGTTTTTCTCACATGCACATTCTAAGAGAGAGAGGAGCTTTAGTCTTTTTCAGAAACGCACACTTAATACAGAATTGCATTCTGTTTCTTTAGCACACATTCACAGACACACACAAACGCAAACACAGACAAGCAATACATAAACAGTACTGACACACCGTCACACTGATATCACTTGAACAAAGACAATCTAATGCACAGTAAATACTTCTAAACTTAGACAACATAATTATTAGCTTGATGGTCTTACCACATGTCTGTAATGGACAACACTGATCTTGAATCCTTGTGGAAACTACTGCCATGCCAACTGGACATGTGATGTCTAAGCATCGAGACGTCTCACATACTGCATACATATACACACACAACACAGTTACAATAACACTTCCCTGCTTTAACTAATGTGGTGTTTTGAAAATATTTCGTTTTGTGGAGCTTGAGGGCTGTCAGTTTTTATGTGACATTAGGCTACTTGTTCTCCTGTGGATAATGGTTGTTGTTCTATTTTTCTACTGTAACTGGCTTACCATAAGCTCACAACTGGGAATGAAAATGGCAAATGTCGGTTTGTTTATTCATGTGTTTGTACTCACAGCAGTGATAAACTGGACAGCAGCGCTCTGTGCTGTTTGTGTCCACAATCAACAGTTCTCCATCTTGACACACTGGAGCTGCCTCAGAACATTTGTCACACACTAACACAATAATAAACACACACACACACAAAAAAAATCGATTTTATTTGCACTAACGATTGTGCTAAAGATTTACATTATACACATTAATGCAGTACATGCCTTTCAAAGGTTAGGTAGGCTGAAATCAAATAATGATTATAGGGTGGAAATTGGTTTTAAAGGAAGAATTTACTCAAACTGTTACCCACTATTTACTCACAGAACATGACTTCTAAAGACTTGGAATGTAATGAACAAGTCAAAACAACTTTTATATAATATCTAATATCTATTGTACAAGTCTTAACAATTTCTCACTTTTTATTCCACAGAAGAAAGTCAGTCATATGGGTTTGGAACAACACGATTTTAACATTAATCAAAATGACTTACTGCAGATGTGTGCCAAACAGCAGCTGCCTTCAGCACGAGTGGCGATCAATGTCTGATCCTCACGACACACAGGAATGTCCAAGACACACTGATCAGGATCACACTCTAAAAAAAACAATAAACATAAATGAATTTGTATGCATGCACAAGTACACAGACTCACAGACATAAGCTAAGACACAAAATATGTCCAAACTCACCACATAAGTATTCTGGGCAGCAGGAGTCCTGCCTATGATATGACACCAACTTCTCCCCATATTTACAATCCATAGGAGCCGCCTTACACATGCTCTGGTTACAAACTGTCACAAAACAATTAAAGGAATAGTTCACTTCAAAAATTTTGTCATCATTTACTCACCCTCATGTCGTTCCAAACCTGTATACGTTTCTTATGTTGAACACAATATATATATATATATATTTTGAAGAACCAAACAGTTGGTGGTCCCCATTGACTTCCATAGTAGGGAAAGAAATACTATGGAAGTCAATCGGGACCATCAACTGTTTGATTACCAGCATTCTGCAAAATATCTTCTTTTATGTTCAACAAAAGAAAGAAAATCATACAGGTTTGGAACAACATGAGGGTGACTACATTTTCATTTTTGGATGAACTATCCCTTTAAGAATAGATTAAACAATCTCACAAAATATCTAAACTTATTAAATAATGGTAAAATAATACATTAGTTTAATACATTAATATATGAGTTAAATTAATACGAGTTATATGGCAAGGCTGACAGTAATCTCTCCTGTACGCATGCAGACTGGCTGAGGAATATTACTGCAGTTATACTCCACCGGCACTATGCCGTCGTTCTCACACTTATACATGCAGCAGCCGTCCAGCGAGGCTTTCCAAACCTCCTTAAGTGTACGTGGGGTTCCAAAACTATCAGTACATGCTGCAAACACATATCATAACATAAATAAATGAATAACAATAGCTAAATGCCTTTAAAAAGAGAGAGAGACAGACAAGGGGCATACCACATTTGCTGGGTGGAATGCATAGGGCAGAATAGGGCCGGTGTAATAGAGTTCCCTCTGGACACACACAGCCCTCTGAAAGGCCTGTGCATTGCTCTGGGACAAACTCAAACTCTTGGTTTGGGCAGGATGGGGCAGTGCAAGCAGGCAGACATGCTTGGTACTGCAGATTATCTGGGCACATGAATGCTACACAGGAAAACATACTACCATTAGAAAACACACTACACAAAATGCCAATGAATGGCATTTAACACCATATACAATTGCGGAAAGCATTGTTACTTAAAGCTGTGTTGGTATGCCTCGTTGACTACATACGGCAGAAATCAGAGCTCCTCCATTCCATGCAGATGTTGAATTTGTGGCAGGAAGCAGCATAAGCGGCCAAAGCAACACATGGATTATTCACATACTCCACATCTCTCACCCACATCTCACAGAACATTGCTGGTGGGACCTGCAGCACAAAAAAAAAAACATTCAGGAATTGTAGTGCATAATCACAGGTGTGGTTGCAGGTTTGGTATTGGTGGGATGTGCATGTTGTGTGCCGTACGTAAGGATGGCAGATGGTGAAGGTACGGTTGCTCAGCATGCTCATGCACTGGGAGCAGTCGCCCGTGGTGCAGTTGACCTCCCTCCGTCTGCTGTGGCTGACGTAGCTGGTGGTGTTGGGAATCTGCCAGCTATCGATGAACACGGCCGGATCCTCTTGCTCAGACACAACTGTACCGTTAGACAGAGTCAGATCATTCAGAGGATTACCATCACAACTACCTGGACAGGGTGACAAAGAGAAAGATGAGAGAGGTGGAGATTGAGGAACATGAAGGAAGTAGATGGCATTAAAATATGACACGATCATTTTTACAAAACATATAATCTGTGGTTAATGGCTTCGTACCACACAAGCCCACTGTGGGCAGTCTGTTGTTATAGCTGTCCATCTCAATCACCATCAAGCCTGTAGTGTGGAACCACTGGATCTTCAGACCAGCTGGGCTTCGGATTAGATACATGTTTCCTGTGTCCAGAATCTCAAAACCAAACTTCTTAAAGCGTGGCTTGGCGTACCTGGAGTTCACATATAGCTGGAAAAACAACCCATTGTATTTCTGAACCTCTTTCATTCATGTAAATCTGCCAGGCTGGAATAATAAAAATGTCCAGTTTATTCAAACCTCTTTTTTTGTAATCTACTGCCACTACAAAAGTGGCAGGTAATCCCAAGAATTGCAAACAGATGGATACTCACGCGTCTCTGCAGACGATTGATGAGCACTTCATTGGATTTATGAGTAATGTTTAAAGCTGCCAGACACAAATGGGTAAAGTTCCACACAAGCTGGAATCAAATAGAATAGAATATATCACTTGAGTTGTGAGGAGCTATCCTGAAGTTAGGCAAAACAATGGAGTTGTGCATATCTTACAGTGTCATCTGGTCCAGAACACTCTTGCATCAAGATGCTAACAGTCTCATTGGGAAGCTGAGTCACCACATATAAAGCAGCTTTATAAATCGCAACACTTTTCCCATCAAATGTGATCAGATTAAGATCTGGAAACACTGAACAACGACCTACATGCCAAAATAAAATGTATATCTTAATAAACATTCAATAGTCTAACAAATGACAGAATAGAAAAGATCATAGTAATGTGTGTAATGCAGGTGTTCCTCACATGGACAGTCCCATCGTGGACAACACTTATCACCATTGACCAGTACAGCAAAGCCAAGCAGACCACAGTTTGGAGGTGTAGCATCATATGGGCAGCTCTGAGACTTATTGAAGAGGAGCAACTGGCCACTGACACAAATAAGCTTTGTACATTCATCCACTACCTCTGAATATGGAGACTACACACACACACACACACATTATTTAGTTTAGTGTGTAATAACTGACTTTGGATATACAAAATTTACAAAGTCAATATATATATATATATATATATATATATATATATAAACATTTGTTCATACCACCACATAATTAAAGACAGCTAATACTATATAAAAGTATTTTATAATTGACTTACGGTGCATACTCTGCTTGGCTCGAGAGCTGTAGTTTTTAAAACTGCATGTGTCTGGCTCGTCATCCAGTGCTCTGTTTCTATCGTGTAGGGAAGAGTGGTCATCACAGATGAACTCAGTGTTGTTTGGGAAGTGTCTGGAGCAGGTGCCGTGGCTGTGACTGTGGTGTGTTCATCCACCAGAGGGCGCTCAGTATAGGCACTTGCACTGGTTATGGGACTACTCTCAGTGACAGTAGAGGAAGAAGGGGGCTGTGTTGAAATGGTAGTCTGGGTAACAACTGATGCCACACTAGGCACTGGAGTTGTTCCAATTGATGATTGCAGTGTTGTGGTCAGACCAGATTCAGTAGTGTACTCTGTAAATCCAAAGGTGTATTCAGTGGTGTCAGGACTGTGTGTTGGAAGAGTGCTAGAAGCAGCAACAGGGATACTAGAAGTAGTTGTATCTGTGAAAACAGTGGTCACTTTATCTGTATAAGTGGTTGCAGGTGTTGTCAATGTCGTTGCATTCCTAGTTGGAAGTGAAATGCTGGTTGTGGCCACAACCCGTGGAGTTTCTCGCCGTGTGGTAGCCACAGCCACCCGTGAGGTCAAGACTGGTGTGACACGGGTTGTGAATTTTGGAATCATTGTCATTGAAGTCATTGAAGGAAAGGTGCTGGAGGTCTCATGGACCAGTGTTGACATCTGGGTTGTCGCAGAGGTTGACAGCACAGCTCTATCTGTGTCAAGAGAAACCCTAGTTGTCTCGGTGATAGAATGTATACTCCAAGGTCTAGCTGTAGATGTTTGAGTGGTAGAAACAATCTCCTCAGCTGCAGTAGACGTTAGCAGAGGTTTCTCAGAAGTGATGGTTGTTTCTGTGGTTTTTGTTGGGGCTTCAGATACTGATGTTGCCATTGTAAGTATGGATGGTGAAGCTGGAGAAATCTCAGGAAGTTCAGATGTGGTGGTCATAGTTGTCATAGAATAAGGAGGATGAACTGGTGATGTGCTGACTTTGTCTGAAAGGAGAGCAGTGGTGGAAACTAAACTCCAGTGAGACTCTGTAGAGCTCAGCATAGTAGAAGCTGAGACAACTCTAGAAGTTGTTTTGTCAATGGGTGACACATGTGATGTAAGCAGTGTTGATGTTTCTTCTGTAGGTGCCGAGGTGAATGGCATGGTGGTGTAGGTGGTAAGTGGTGTCTCTGCTGTCCTGGCACTGGTTTGGGTTGTTTCTGGTGATGGAGTTGATGTGGTTTGGATCACTCTCCAATCTGTCTGCAATGTTCCATCAGTTGTTGGAACATCAGGATAAGGATATATAATAGAAGTTGGCTGATAGGTTGTTTTTGCTGTAGTTTCTGTTGGCACAAATGCAGCTTGAGAGGACACTGTGGTGATGAAGGTTGTTGTAGCAGCTGTGGAAACAGACACTGTTGTTTTTGAAGTTTTGGGTTGCTCTGAGGTTGATGTTGAAGGAATAAAAGGTGTCGTTTGAACTGAAGGTGGTGTTGGAAAAGCAGAACTTGTGGATTTTACTGTAATGTGAGTGGTTGATGCTTCAATGTCTGTAGGGGAAGTGGAATGTGTTGAAATGGTAGTCTGGGTAACAACTGATGCCACACTAGGCACTGGAGTTGTTCCAATTGATGATTGCAGTGTTGTGGTCAGACCAGATTCAGTAGTGTACTCTGTAAATCCAAAGGTGTATTCAGTGGTGTCAGGACTGTGTGTTGGAAGAGTGCTAGAAGCAGCAACAGGGATACTAGAAGTAGTTGTATCTGTGAAAACAGTGGTCACTTTATCTGTATAAGTGGTTGCAGGTGTTGTCAATGTCGTTGCATTCCTAGTTGGAAGTGAAATGCTGGTTGTGGCCACAACCCGTGGAGTTTCTCGCCGTGTGGTAGCCACAGCCACCCGTGAGGTCAAGACTGGTGTGACACGGGTTGTGAATTTTGGAATCATTGTCATTGAAGTCATTGAAGGAAAGGTGCTGGAGGTCTCATGGACCAGTGTTGACATCTGGGTTGTCGCAGAGGTTGACAGCACAGCTCTATCTGTGTCAAGAGAAACCCTAGTTGTCTCGGTGATAGAATGTATACTCCAAGGTCTAGCTGTAGATGTTTGAGTGGTAGAAACAATCTCCTCAGCTGCAGTAGACGTTAGCAGAGGTTTCTCAGAAGTGATGGTTGTTTCTGTGGTTTTTGTTGGGGCTTCAGATACTGATGTTGCCATTGTAAGTATGGATGGTGAAGCTGGAGAAATCTCAGGAAGTTCAGATGTGGTGGTCATAGTTGTCATAGAATAAGGAGGATGAACTGGTGATGTGCTGACTTTGTCTGAAAGGAGAGCAGTGGTGGAAACTAAACTCCAGTGAGACTCTGTAGAGCTCAGCATAGTAGAAGCTGAGACAACTCTAGAAGTTGTTTTGTCAATGGGTGACACATGTGATGTAAGCAGTGTTGATGTTTCTTCTGTAGGTGCCGAGGTGAATGGCATGGTGGTGTAGGTGGTAAGTGGTGTCTCTGCTGTCCTGGCACTGGTTTGGGTTGTTTCTGGTGATGGAGTTGATGTGGTTTGGATCACTCTCCAATCTGTCTGCAATGTTCCATCAGTTGTTGGAACATCAGGATAAGGATATATAATAGAAGTTGGCTGATAGGTTGTTTTTGCTGTAGTTTCTGTTGGCACAAATGCAGCTTGAGAGGACACTGTGGTGATGAAGGTTGTTGTAGCAGCTGTGGAAACAGACACTGTTGTTTTTGAAGTTTTGGGTTGCTCTGAGGTTGATGTTGAAGGAATAAAAGGTGTCGTTTGAACTGAAGGTGGTGTTGGAAAAGCAGAACTTGTGGATTTTACTGTAATGTGAGTGGTTGATGCTTCAATATCTGTAGGGGAAGTGGAAATGGTAGTGATGTCCAAAGGCTTCTGGGTTTCAGAGGTGCTCCCAGGGGTCTTCACAGTGTGTAAAGATGATGGAAAGGTCAATTTTTCTGTGGTGACAGAGGTACTCAATTCTAGCATAGGTGTTGTGGTCGATGATGAGGTGGACTTTGTCATGCTGATGGTTTCAACAGGAAACTGTGTGCTGCCACTTGAAGTCACAGAGGGCATTGTGGTCTTTTCAGTAGGTATAAAGGCCTCTGAGACTCTGGGGGTCTCAGTACTATAGGTGAGAGGAGATGACACTTTGACTGTTGGGGAAGTGGCTTCTGTGGAGCTTATGCTGGTTGAGACTGGAAGCACAGGTAGAGTGCTTACTCTGATCGGCTCTTTACTTGAGGTAGACGACAGAGCAGGACTAAAAGTAGACGGTGAGGGGATAGTTGTGGTACGTGTGAGAAGTGTCAAAGACTCTGTTGGCTTGCTTGTTGTAGAGGTGCCTGAGAGAGTTTCTGAGATAGACATTGGGCTAGTTTGCAGTGTGGTGGAGGAAGTGGAACTGTGGGTGATGGTTGATTCTTTAGTGGTTCTCTCAGTAGAAGCCAGCGGACTTGGGGAGGAAGTGGATGTTGTTAATGTGGTAATAGTTTCCAGCACTCCAGGTCTGATAGGAGAAGATGTAAGCTTTGCAGTGCTTGGCATGTGTGCTGTAGGTGTGGAAGCAGTGGTGCTAGACTCTGACACTGTTGAAGAAGTGAGTGATATAGAAACCGCTCCACCACTCAAGGTGGAATGCTCTGAGGAGGATGTTGATGATACTGCAGTACTGGGTGGCGTGAATGGAGGAACAACGGCAGGCTTAATGCCTAAACACAAACACGATTTTTATTAGACACTGCACAAAATATCTAATTTAAACTGATATAGCTAATTGTGTTACGTTAAGCTATCTAAACTGGAGCTTGGATTTACTATGGCAATAAAAAGACAAACAACAAAATTATTTTTAAATTGCTCCATTTACAACTAGTGGTAAGAAATGTTTTTCTCAATGATTGCTAGCATTAGCGCTGGTTAAAATGGCATTTACGAAGTTGTAACTGGAAGGTAACATAAGCTGCCTTAGTCAAATCATGTGACAATGATTGTGGAAGTAAATTCCAACCTATCATTTACCTCATTAAAATAAAAATGGTCAGTGATTTTATTTTACACCAGCATTAGTAATAGAAGTAGCATAAACAGTAGCTTACAGTCCTCCATAAAGACACATCTGTGAGTGACCTCATCTAGAACCATGTGACTTGGACACTGAGGCAGGCATCCCTCAACCCTACAGAAAGGTGCATGTCAGCCATACACTTACACAATTTAGATACTTGTAGATATTTGCAGAAAACGAATGTGTGCATGTTTGCATGCATGAACATGAATGTGTGTGCTCTTACTTCAGGATACTGGCACAGCTCAAACCTGATGGGTCACTGCATGTCCTGAAGCACGGACTCACACATGATTCATACCGCCACTGGCATCTTGGACCCATTGGATAGTGTGGTATGGCTCCTGTAGTAAAAGTAATGATTTGGGGGGGAAAAAGGGATATTTCTGTGTAATATTTCTGTGTGATTATGAGCAAGTTTGTGCACGTATGTAGCCACATGCTGACCTGTCAGTTTGAATAGAGTAGCTCGGCGGTACCGATCTGAGTGACTGTATTTCATGAGTTGGAGTCTAGACAGCATGAAATGCAGAAAGAACCCTGGCTTTGCAAGGGACTCTAGCGAATCAAAGCCTGAGATCCAGGTGTCTCTATGAAGAACAAATGAAGCTGCATCCCAGAATGCCTCAGTTTCTTCCCACTTCTGCAGCCTCAGCTGGCCACTGCGCTCTGCTTTTAAGTAGTAGTTGGGTCTGTCTGCCGCCTCAAATGACACCAGAGATGTGTCTGCAGCATTAACAACATACTCATTTAGAAAAGCAACACATACAGTATATACATAGAATAATACATCTAAAGTGGGAGGTTTGTGCTACAAAATGTTTAGATTTGGTCTGAAACTTGCATGCTTTACTATATATTTGTTCATAAAAGTCACTTGAGCATTTTTATATGTTGATTGTGTGCTTGTGTCGGACTGACCATGTGGTCTGGCTTTGCTGATGCCTGGCGTCATCATGAACAACATTAGGATCTCGTCAGTACTGGTCATTTCTCTTTTTGGGAACACTAGTCCACTTGTCTTATTGGCTGCCAACAGTGTTCCTCTCTCTCTGTAGGTCAACAGCTTCAGGGGCCCTTTCCCTAAAGCTATGCAGACGTGCATTCCCACATACACAATTGTCAAAATTATATATACACATACACATACTGTATATACATATGTGTAAATATCATTATCATTAAAAAACTACAGATGTACCTTTGTTGTAGTATTCACAGTCATAAGCTGTAAGAAGAAGCAGATTGTATTACTCATTACACAGTACCATGTGATGAAAAACTGTAATATAGATCGCTCAGTTCCTTCTTCCTCCGAACTATCATTGTCTTTTAGAAGAATGTGTATTCACCGACACCATTATATATTCAGTTATTGGTTATTATTACAATGATTGACTCTAGTAATATGACTGGGCTGAGTCGTCACTCACGGCAGACAGAGGGGGAGCGCCAATCAATGGTGACGCCCTTTTGGCAGCAGCGGTGAGCATATGCTGCAACACTCGTGCAGAAACACTCACAGTCTCCTCCACGGTTGCAGCCACAGGTGTCCACCAGGCAGTTCATATAGAACCATGTGACATCTACCTACAGAGCATCAAACACCTTTAAACACAGAAACCCTGTCTCACTCACATGTACATTTGAACTCAATATGAATGTGAGCATTAATGTCTGCTGGTATTTGGGATCAGCTTACCACAGGGTGGCAGACTTGGAACACTTCACTGAGCAAAATCCCACACTGTCTTTTTGCAAAGGGCTCTCGAAGAGGATTCAGATTGCAGGGGTGCCTTATATCAGGACTGTTCACACACTGATGGGACATTCACACACACACAAACAGACACAGTCAGTGTAAAGAGTTTGATTAGAGTGTTTGATTTGTAGCTACTGCCAGATCTGAGACATTCTGAAGGGCAAAAACACACGTTTAGTCATCTAACAAAGGGAGTTAGATAAAAGTGTGCATTCGTGTTTTGCATACACTACTGGACAAAAGTTTGGAATAATTAGGATTTTTTAATGTTTTTGAAAAAATTATCGTACGCTCACCAAGGCTGTAAACAGTAACTGTAATGAAATACATTACAATTTAAAGCAACTCCTTTCTATTTGAAGCCATCAAAGGTATAAATTACATTTTAAAATATATTAAAATAGAAAACAGTTATTTTAAATTACAGTAATTTGGCTGGGATATAAATGTAAATTTCATAATATTACTGTTGTTACTGTATTTAAATTACATTACATTATTATTTTGATCAAATAAATGCAGCCTTGGTAAGCATAAGAGGCTTTTTCCAAAAACCTTCAAAAATCCCAATTTATTCCAAAAACGTTTGACCGGTAGTGTATGTGTGTTTATCTGTTTGCCATGCCTCTGATGCTGTCCAGCTGTTGCCAAACTCCTGTGGTGTTGACGAGTCAATGTTCTCTGGTGTTCTCATCTCATTCGCTGTCTTCTGATCAAAGTTCCCACAAAGACCAGTAAGCTTGCCCTAAAAATAGCATAAACACACAAATACACGCTTGTAAGGAAATCAAAATTGATCTGCAAATGATTGATCTGCAAAACTTCAAGTTTACACTTACAGGAATCAGTTTCACCTTCTTTGTGTGTGTGTTTTTTTTACCTGCCAGCGTGGTCCAGCTTGTATATGTACAGTGGTTTTTCTGTCCCACAGCACTGTGAGGTCTTCCCCAAGCAGATGCACAATGGTGTAGTATCCTGCTTGCCAGATATATACTTTCTGCCTCTCAATCACACTGGATGGGTTCTGCATGTGAAACATATCCGCCAATCATTATCAACCATTGTTAACGTACCTCAGTCGTTTCACAGCAAATCAATGTTTCAAGAAACATAAGACTACAGACGCAACACCATCTGATTTCAGCACTACGACACATTATGACCAACACTATGATGAATTAAAAATATATTCCGCCAAAGTATATTCACTCCTACCCAGGGGCGCACAGGAATGAGCTGAATATGGCTGGGGCACATTATATTTATTAGGTGACAACTAATTATAATTATAGTTTTTATAATGTTTTATACAGAAAAGAGAAAAGCTCACTCACAGGTTTCCCGGTGTCATCATCAAACACAATGAAGGAGCGTCCCAAGGAGATGAGGAGAGATTTCCTGCAGATCACGCCACTCTCAAAGCAGTCAACATTCTCTGCTGTGACAGTCATCATTGAATCTAATGAGCTCTAACACACAGGAGCACACATTAGTAGTCAACAACAATAATACATTTTTCTAGAATGAGTTATGAATACCTGGATCTGTTGCTAAAAGCTCACCTTGACCAAATACACCTTGCATGCACCAATATAATCAAACAGGAACCCATCAAATGTTCTGTAGTGTCGATCTCCATAAGCCGTGCACATTGATGGACATGGGCGAAACTCACACTGAAACGTGCCGTGCTGACACACACTGCAAAATAATAACATTCAGAGAAAGTTTCACTGCACATTTTCTCTCTTTCCTTTTCCCTAGGAGATGCTAAGTGAAAATGTTTGTGCTGAGTGTCATTGACATTTTGTGTCTCTACCAAATTTGCTATTTGATTTATTTCATATCTAAAAAATTGGGAAATTTACACTGTTACACAAGTTTTCTTCATATTCATAATTTAAAACAAGGAAGTACCAAAATTCAAGTGACCACATAATCTTTGATATAACATTTCTTGTAGTATATAAGATGTAGTATAGCAAAATGTCTGGTGTAAAAACACAAAGAAATGAATGCACAGAATATGAGTTAATGTAATCTCACCACTGATGGCAGGGGGACGATACTCTGTCTCCTGGATAATATTCTTTCCCTTTCCACAAGCACGGACATGCATGTGGCTCGAAACATTCATCACCATGTTCGAGGAGCCTGAAATACACACATGCACACAGTGTATCACGCCTGTGAACATACTGAAACAGCACACAGGATGCACGTTTGAGTTTAATTATGCATGTAAGTATGCCATGCAAGTACGATGCAAGAGCTCTGAAGATTCTGCCTGAGACAAGAATATTTGGAAGGGTAGAGGGATGAAAGAAAAATCTGACTGGTGACATGAGAAAAGCAGCCTATTCTCATTCTCACAGATCCAAAGAGCTTCTCTCTCTCTCTCTGATAAAGATCTTGTAATATTGCAGTGAATCATTTCCATTGGCCTGAGGGTCTCTGAGAGTTCCCAGCACACTGTCCGTTAGAACTGAGTAAACTTACACCCCAGATAGACAGGCGTTAACAGCTTTCTTTATCCCTCAGCCAGAACGCTGGATCACTTACTGCCATCAAAGATTGTGTGATCACCTGCTCCTGTTCTGCATGCATTAATTAAGAGACAAAGAGATGGATCCATAACTAAACAATCACAAACTCCATTGCTCACCAATTATCGTCATGCACCGGTGATGCTGTTCTCTCTCTGTACAAAGCAGACTTGAGCAAAAAAAAACATGACTCAAACAAAAACTCTGAGGTACGAAATTACAAAAAAATACTGAAAAGGAGGTTTTGTGTGCATAATTACAATAATTGTTTTCAAATGACTAATTTAAAAAAAAAAGCCATTGCGAGATGAGTAAACTGAAATGCCTTATGTTGGATTGAGTACTGATGAGGTAGAATTTCATGAATATGAGTGGCTTTCATTAACACAACATTAACTGTCAACTTCTCTTTATTCTACTAGAATAAAAATTGGACAGAAAAGGAGCTGAAGAAGTGATTAAATTGTTCATTACTTAGTATTCTGAACACAAACAGTCATTTTGTCACATTAAGGATAAGTCCATCAAATATGAATCATGGATTTCAGGGCAGACAATATTCACAGTTTACACGTTCGATGCACACACAGCCTAGGTTCCTGGTTCCTTTTAATCTGTACAACTGCAGCAAATACATGAATTCATTTAATGTTTCTGGATGAGGGATTAAGAGTGGCACATGTATATCCCAGCCAAAGGCTCATTTAGATGTTGATATGAGGGTCTATACTGTATGTGTGTACATCCTTACACAAACCGAGACCTCTCAAGCAACACATAAACTAGTGCATGCTGATATGCATTATCATACAAACCCTACAAACACACAAACTTCCTCCAAGCACACCACTGACTGAATACTTGTCATACTCTGATATATTGAATACCATTAAATGTTGTTCAACTTGTATGATTTTGCTGAGAATAGCAAATATGTTCACTCCTTTAAATTATACCTTCTCATTGTAAACAACTTATTAAAAAATACATTAATTGATTAAAACAGACTACAAAATCTTTCTATGAACTGAAAACAAAAACTCAAAAATGGCAAAGCACATAATTTAGTTCAAACAAGTTCAAAGTCAAAACTGGAAGTGCATTGATTAAAATGAAAGCACAATCTCTGGGTGAAAAATCTGTGAGTACCATTACCACTGAAAAGCTTCAGTGAGTAAAACACAATGTATAGTTATCTAGAGACTCAACTGTGGCATCATTTTCTCTGTGGAAGCTCTGATCTCAGACCCAGTCAGATGCATTACACTTGAGAAGAAGTAGAGGTCACCTGCATTGATCCCTGACCTTAACCCTTAACCCTAAACCTGACCCTAACCCTAAGAGAGAGGAAACAATTGATTAGAAAACATCTGTATTCACACGAGCTAAAGGTCTGCAGCAGAGCACTGAAACATAAAGATGCCTTTCTTTTCGTCTTGACAAATTAAAAAAAATTTAATTAAAGGCATTCCTGGACTACAGGAATGCCTTTAAGCAGCTTATCAGTTATTTGATCCAGCTGTACACCTGTTTACTACATACATAAGCATTGCTAACATTAACCACTTTGCTTGGGGGTGGAGGAGGGGGTAATTACTCCCTCTGGTTAGTGCAGGAATTCCCCTGCTCACAAAAACACTCCTATACCTGCTGCTCCCATGAGGGACAGGGGTGTCAGCATCACCCTTAGTTTAATGGACAAGAGAGAAACAGGGTGCGGAGTCGGCCCATGCTGAAGCATCTTTAACAAACTCTGACAAAAAGTTACAGAGGTGTGTTTCCTAAAAGCATCGTTAGCCAGCTATGGTTGTTCTGTCAGTACCAACATTCGGTTCCAAGTTCAACAATTTGGCATTTCTCAAAACCATTGTTCCAACAAACATTCGCAGACAGCATCACAAACTTGTGTGGTTGGAACAACAGCTCTCGATCTGTGGTTAGAAGCATAGTATCCTGTTAGTGTAACATGGACTTTTAAATATATAAATTTAAATCTATATATTTTAGCGATTTTACAATCAGTGTCATTTTTGAAGAATGCACATGTGCATAAAAGTGTAAGGAAATCCCAGTGTATGATGTAAGAGGGAACCTGTGATTAATTATTGGTTCAACACCAGTGGTTCAGGACCATGTTACTATGGTATTGGGAAACAGTCATGACTAGCTAGTTCATTTCATAGTACAAAGACTAAGCACAGAGTTACACTTGTTTTACACTCCAGAATGTTTGTCACATTCACATGAATCAACACACTTTTCCTTAGATCATTAACAGTAAAGTGAAAAAAATGTATGAACACAACTAATGTGAGGACTTTAGTACAATACTACAAAGTAGAAGCATACCTGAGAGATGTGACAATGTATAATATTAGAAAGAAAAAAATCCTATCTTAAATAATTAGTGGACTAATTTTCAGGGCATGAACAGGTGCACTGAGGAATTCAACCTGCTTGTAAGGTCTAGCTCATGTATCAAACACAGCTAGCTCACACACATTATATTGTTGATAGTGAGACACTGCACTCTGAATAAGACGGGCTCTGACTGTGTATGTACAGTGGGTATAGAAAAGAATTACCCCTTTTAAAATAATCGCATTTTGTTGCTTTGCAGCCTGAAATGAAGACGGACATGAATTTTGTTTTATCCAGCTGTATTTACTCAGTGCAACTTATAACATCCAAGTGAAAGATATAACATCATCACATTAGAAAAAAATTAAAAAATAAATTTGAAAAAAGTTGGAAAAAGGATCACCATTTTGTGTCAGTATTTTGTTGAACCATTTTTGCTTTAATTACAGCCTTTAGTCTGTTGGGATATGTCTCT
>NW_015632478.1:556904-574496 GCF_001515625.1 Sinocyclocheilus rhinocerous
CAATTGCTCCAGTCCCTGCTGCAGAGAAACACCCTCATAACAGGATATTACCCCCTCCATGCTTTACTAGGAATGGTGATATTTGGATTTCTGCCAGACATATCGTTTGGTGTTGAGGCCAAATAATTCAATTTTAGTCTCATCTGCCTCAGAATCTTCAAGGTGCGTTGTGTCAAAGCTCAGTCTTGACTCGTGACTGCTTGTGGCCTTTCTTGAGGAGTGTTTTTTTTCTTGAACCCTCCCATACAAGCCTCATCTGTGGAAAATTTGTGATGTTGTCACACGCACACAATGACCACTCTTTGTCATAAATTCCTGCATTCTTTTCATGCTGAGCTGATCAAAATGACCACAGCTGAACACAGTTGAAAGTCAAATGGCTTGGTGTGCCATTGAGAAGGTGATTAGCCTCATCTGAGTTTACAAGTCATTTTTAGTAGTGGGGTGATCATTTTTCCAACTCAGTGATTCTGGTTGTTTATTTATTTATTTATTTTTATGACATGATGGTGTTGTATCTTTTACTTGGATGTTATAAGTTGCACCGAGTAAATACAGCAAAAAACAAAAACTGTGTCCATCTTCATTTCAGGCTGCAAAGCAAAAAAAGTAATTATTTTAAAGGGGGGTGATTCTTTTCTATACCCACTGTGTCTGTGTGTAAAAGAGTATGGCTGCTGGAAAGTACCTGTAAAAGGTCTAGAGCATCAGAAGACTCATGACAATGTTCCAGAGGGCAAGCAATCAAATACTTTACATTCTACCTTTTATAGTCACTCTAGGTGCTTTCAGATGTACGTATTACAGTAGACTGACGATCAATAATGGATTCCTTCCACATCTCTTTTTAGTATTAGCTAATCTTTGCTAAATATGCTAAATATATAATGGCTCACAGAAGTGATTTGAGGCACAGAGCAATAACTATGTATTATTGTTTTAAACCCTTGAAAAACCTTAATTTGTCCTTCATTTTAATGCACACTGTGGGTTTCTATTGGTAACTTACACCAATGTTTGATCAACACAAAAAATCTGCCCGCATGAGGTAACTTTTAGTCCAATCCAATCCTCCGTCTACACTGCAAAAAATTATTTTCTATTTTTGTCTTGTTTTCCCATAAAAATATCTAAACATTATTAAATCAAGGTACATTTACTTGAGATGCTAAATGACCAAATTCTTGATTTCTGATATATGAAAAATATGAAAATTAAGTGAGTTTACACTAAAAGCAAGGAAAAATATAAAAAAATATATATATACCCCAATGACAATTCATTGCTGCATCCTATATTCAACATCCTGCTACTACTATACCGCTCAACTCTAATGATGTTAGACCACACGTATGGCACATTTAATAATTTCCAGACTTATCAATAATCTCATCACTACTTCTCATTGTGGCATAAGGGGCCTTTGTACCATATTTACACCAGCCCAGATGCCAAACTATCGAGTTGCAGGAATTTATTAAACACTCTTGACAGAATCTCAGTCATGATATTTATTTCCCATGATGCTCTTGTGTAATGTTTTCTGTTTAAAAGGTCAATAAGTCAGAAGAAGTTGAATCTCACACACACACACACAGCAATCTAAAATATCACATCCCCTCTGTGTGCAGTGGAGACTCTTGCTCTCCAGATACAACCGTGACCTCACAGCCCTTTCATTACGTGACTGATGAATGTTCATGAGAGTTTTTCCCTTTGTAGTGAGAGTATTAGATTGCCTTTGTAATTCAGCATTGGCAATGTCAGAGCACTTACAAACCAAGTGTCATACTCATCTCAACCTCAGAAACAAGTCTAAAAAAAAAAAAAACAATCAAATGCGTAAAAGGAAAAAAAAAATCAACAGCAACTAATCTCAAAGAAGAAAGCATTGAGCACACACTCCTATGTGCAGCAACCAAATCAATGTGTGTCATGTACAAAATGTGAGCTGCTTTAGATCTCACAGATCAAAATTTTTTCACAAATAACGTAAAAAACAGAACATGGCTTATTCCCAGACTCTCCCTTGCTGGTGTTGGTGTTGATAAAAGGACAACTGAGACCAGGTCTTATCATGCTGTTATGGCTAGGGATGGCTTTAGGAAGTTAAGCTTGTGATATGGCACTTAACCTCAGTTTGCTTGTGTAGACACTGGCATTAAATGTATCAGATGACAAAAATCCATCTATAGAGCAAGAGTCGTGCTCTCTGAGGCCCCTTTAGTGGGAACGTGACGCGAGGGGGAGAAAAGAGGGGGAAGTGGAGTTGAGCGACAAAGAACTCTTTTCACCTGCCATAGACGGCAGCAAAGGTTCCCACTGAGTCAGCGGAGACCCTTTAACTGATCTGTATCGACATCATCACCTGCTCCGGCAGACACCATCCGAGTGAGACCTCAACATCTAGAGCAGAATGTCATCTGTCCGTGAAAGTGCGCGTGGGAGTTTGTGTGCTTCTGCAAATCTGCACTACTTTGCTTGGAATGTCAATGGTCTGCATCTGCCAGTGAAAAGGTGTTTTATTATGTGGAGAAAATATTTGAATGGAATTCGATTAAGAATATTATGTGACCCAGATAAGCTAAAAATCCCAGTGTATGCATGTGTAATGGAAATGAGTAGTTCCTGACGCTGCTCAGGCGATTCCACCCACTAAGCTTAGCCATGGATCACTGCCCCATCACACACGTAAATACACATACAGCCATTCACCTACTAAATCCTCTACATCACACACAAACATGGAAACAACTAACCTTTTAAATATATAAAAATAAAACTACCAATACAGATGAAGAATAAACATACTTTTCGATGTCCGTAAAAGTGCAAAATGCATTTGGGAGACATTGAATAGATACACCAAGAGCAATCATATTAATACTCAGTAAAGCTCAAATTCTTGTAAAAACATCCAATTGAAGCAGAGACTTAAACAGCATAGTAAATGGCACAATGGCAGTATCACTTGCAAAAAAGTACCATGATTGTCCCATGTTTTTTGGACATGCTATCATAATACCATGGGAAACGTTTACATGCCTTCACGATAAATTACATCAAAAACTCATATGTTTTTTTTTTAATTAACAATTTTACTGTATCTATATAAATATATGTGTAGGATTCAATGCACACAAGTCCCACTAAAGCAAGGAATCCATTGCAGATACAGTACTTGTATCTTTGATTTAATGGGAAAAAAAACAATGTTAATTGGAGGCTATAAAATTGTCATTTTGGGTCCGAAATGAGTAGTTCCTGACGCTGCTCAGGCGATTCCACCCCCTAAGCTTAGCCATGGATCACTGCCCCATCACACACGTAAATACACATACAGCCATTCACCTACTAAATCCTCTACATCACACACAAACATGGAAACAACTAACCTTTTAAATATATAAAAATAAAACTACCAATACAGATGAAGAATAAACATACTTTTCGATGTCCGTAAAAGTGCAAAATGCATTTGGGAGACATTGAATAGATACACCAAGAGCAATCATATTAATACTCAGTAAAGCTCAAATTCTTGTAAAAACATCCAATTGAAGCAGAGACTTAAACAGCATAGTAAATGGCACAATGGCAGTATCACTTGCAAAAAAGTACCATGATTGTCCCATGTTTTTTGGACATGCTATCATAATACCATGGGAAACGTTTACATGCCTTCACGATAAATTACATCAAAAACTCATATGTTTTTTTTTTTATTAACAATTTTACTGTATCTATATAAATATATGTGTAGGATTCAATGCACACAAGTCCCACTAAAGCAAGGAATCCATTGCAGATACAGTACTTGTATCTTTGATTTAATGGGAAAAAAAACAATGTTAATTGGAGGCTTTTTCAGGATTCTTTGATGAATAGAATGTTCAAAAGAACAGCATAGATTTGCTATAAAAATCTTTTGTAACATTATAAAAGTTTTACTGGAAATAATTTTACTGACCCCCAAACTTTTGAACTGACAGCTTTTGAAATAAGTCTTTTGTAACGCATTCAGTTTAACGTTTCTAATCGAGTCTCTTGCCTACTGCCATTTGTAAATATTGCAAAGCTCCAGATGCCACTGGTATATGAATATGTTGAATCTACCACATTATGTTTTTGTAAGTGATAACAGACACTAAGAATGAAGACAACAAAGACCCCACTCACCCTGCGGGACAGACACAGCCAGGCATGCACGGCTCATGAGTGGAGCAGGTGAGGTTGAGCAAATACGACTCACAGGTCTGTTCACAGGCTAAACCTTTATTGGCCGAGTGGCCGTCTGCTCGGTTCCCACAGTCCTCATAAAACTGCCCTGGTGGGCACATGGTATCTGAGAGAGGAGAGAAGGAGAACATACACTGAACTCCAGCACTGTAGATATGCAAATTCTAACAAACTGCAAACACTACAGACATTCAAAGAGTTTCACATGGATAAATAACATCAAGATGCTGAAATACAACACTCACCAATAACTGAGCTCTGGGAAACAAGTTTTCCATCTTGGCAAATTCTGTTGAGGTAAAAAAAAAAGAAAAGATTTTAACTTACGTGAGGCATAGAGTCTATTGTACTGGGCTGCTGTGATATATATAGATAAAACATTATTTCTTTACAAAACACTAGTTGTAATTGGGAATGTGAAATAATGGAGAGTTTGACAGTGTGGTGATGTTTAATATGAGAGAAAAAGACAATCTTACTGTACACCTGATGATGTCATGACCACATCTCCAGGAGAATAGTCAGCACCAAGAAAACTACATGGACATTCACTCCTGTACCAAAAAATGTTTGACTCAGAATCAATATATTATGTCATATCCAAGGAGAAAAAATCTAACTCCTTTTTTATTCTAGTAACACAATGTACTAACCTAACACTGAAAGCCACAATGCTGTATAACACATCTCAGCCAATCAAAAGACATTTAATGTTTAATGTACAGTGGTAAGGAGTGAGGATGACCATAGTCATGATTCAGCTCACGTGACCTATGAGACAATAAAATCTCTCTGAGCAGTTTAAGAGAGTTGAACTAGTACAGTAGTTGGGTTAGAGGTGAGAGACTGCAGGCCACAGTGCAGCGGTTGAGTCTGTAGTAGAGTCTATCACGTCTTTGACTTTCTCTCAGCCTCTGCCAGTGTGAGTGCTGTAACTCTAGCACATGCGGAATATGTGGCAGTGGGACACAGGACATTTAAGGGAAGTGAACCCATGTGAGGGTGAGGAGGCTAAAAGCGTTATACAACACCTGAGGTTGTCAGATCCATAACATTTTACAGCCTGCTTGAACGAGGACTGCAAATAACTTCACTCTCACACACACTAAATAACTCAATCTAGGTCAAAGCCACAGAGCTAGTGTTTAAATAATTAGAAGGGTGTTGATTTTGCATTAATTATTTTTTTATAATTTCACAAGTTAAAGTGCTGGAGGGAAGCTGTTTAAAAACCATTGTGTGATTGACAGAATTAGATGAATATGATCCTCATGCGATTTGGAACTACATTCGGTTCTAAATATGCAGCAAATATAATGGATAAAAACTGTTTTAACAGTTGTTAAGGCACAATTCATTACAAATTAACATTCTGTCATTATTTAATCACCCTTATGTTGTTCCAACTCCAAAGAAGAATTCTGAAGCAGTGTGTAGTGACTACGTCTGCCAAGCTCCAAAAAAGCACTATAAAGCACCATAAAGCAGTCCATATGACTATTTTTTTACTTTTACCGTGGCACGCAGGTGTGTGTATGCATGTTGAAGTATGTTCCTTCCGGGCACACGCAACCCTCCTCACACTCATCTCCACACAGCTGAGGGAGAGACAGAAACAGGCAGCGACGCTGACATGACGACACACAGACTCCATACTCCATAGTAGATGGACACGTGATGGCTGCAAAAACATTCCAAACAGGCCACACGCATATAAATTCTAATCTCATACACAATAAAGATGTCAGTACACTAGTTGATTATCAAGGTATGTACTCAAAAGTCTGGGGTAAGTAAGGTTTCTCTTTCTTCTTTCTTTCTTTTTTTAAACAAATGTAAACTTTTTCAGCAATTGATCAAAAGTCACAGTAAAGATTTTTACATTGTTACAAAAGATTTCTATTTCAAATAGATCCTGTTTTTTTCTTTTTACTTTGTATTCACCAAAAAATCAAGAAAAGAACATATCACAATTTCCACAAAAAAGTATAATCAGTGTTTTCACCACTGTTTCTTGAGCACTAAATCAACATATTAGAATGATTTCTGAAGGATCGTGTGACACTGAAGACTGGACAATTCAGCTTTGCCATCACAGGAATAAAAAAAAAAAAAACATTTTAAAATACATTAAAATACAAAACAATATTTCACAATATTAGTTATTTCACAATATTTTGATCAAATAAATGCAAAACCTAGTGAGATGACATGATATGACACTTCTTAAAAACATTTGAAAAAATCTTACTGACCCCAAACTTTGGAATGATAGTGAATACATGAGTAAGTGTTAGACTGACCACACTCAGGCAGGTGTGAGCGGAACTCAATGATGACACCGTGTCTCCTGCAGGTGCGGGCATAGTGAGCGAGGATGGAGCAAAGGCACGGCGCTCCACATTTGCAGACATCTGCACGACACTGGAGCTGGAAACCCACTGGACTCACATACTCATGACAGGCAGAAAACACCTCTTGCATCAGCACATCACACTTCTCCACTGCATAAGTGGCTGAAATTACACAAACAGTCATTCAAGCCATACAGACAAAAAAATGTATTAATTAAAAACAAAACCTAAAGTTTAAAAAGGCGCTAGGTTTTGCATAATAAGGTGAACATGTCACCTGCTTGCTGGTGTGTGTCACAAGGGTCAAGCTGGGGTAAGATGGGCCGCGGTACGCATGCTGAAGACACACGCCATGCATTTCCAAACAAGTATGGTGTGCTTTCAATCATGCCAGAGGGTGCACTAAAGTAACACATCAAAAACGAAAAGTTGGATAATAAGTTGAATATTAGCAAAAACAGATATCAAGGAGAAAGAAAGCAGGAAGTAAAGTGAAACCCACAGGAAGTCATCCTGAATGTTGCCGTTAAAGGTTCCGCAGAGGCCCACAGTATCATCTCTCCACTGCTTCTCCAACTGCAGGTACAGCCTGAACTCCCTCCAGTTATACTGCAGCCGCAGACCCTGCGATGACTTCACCTGAACAAACATGGATGACAGCTCCTGGATCTGCAACACATCTGAGAAGACATCACTATATTAAACACATGAAGGACTATGAATAACAGATGCACATTTTAAACTTTTTGTGTATCGTTCCATATTTTTATTGCGTATAGTTCACCCAAAGATGAAAATTCTTTCGTCATTTATTCATCCTCATGTTGTTCCAAAACTTTAAGACTTTCTTTCTACTGCTAAACATAAAAGAACATATTCTGAAGAATGCTGGTAATGAAACAATTTTGGTTACCACTGACTTTCATTGTATGGACAAAAAAACAATAAGACATTTCTTAAAATATCTTCTTTATGTTCCACAAAAGAAAGAAAGTCATACAGGTCTGGAACGACATGAGAGTGAGTAAATGATGACAACATTCTTGTGTGAACTCTTTAAAGAACTTGCTTTAAAAGTAAAACACAAAACTAGGTATTATGGATGGACATCAGTGTGTTGGATATGAGTCTGTATGTAATCAGTATTGTATGCCGATTCAGTTGAGGAACACATTCAAGGTAATAGAACAAAACACAAAACACAAAAATATACCATATTAATCTACTAATATAAGAGTATGTGGCAGTACACTCTCAGAAGAAAAGATATAGAAGCTGTCACTGGGACAGTACCCATTCAAAAGGTACTAAATTGCACCTTTTAAGTACTAAAATGTACCATTCAGGTGCTAATGTGTACCTGTAAGGTACTAATATGCACCCTATAGGGATAAATAAGGCAAAATGGTGGACCTATTGAAAAGGTACTGCCCCAGTGACAGCAATTGTACCTTTTTTTTCTAAAAGTATAGTGTACCATGGTAAAGGGGTGGCATCACATGTTAATATTAAGGCATTTTAAAATATACCATGGTACTAAAATTCATGTACCTTGGTATTAAAATGGTCCAAGGTGCTTTCAACAATTTCAAAGTCTAAAAACCCATGGTAGTACTTTTTGGTTCATTTTTGCAGTTGTTATAGTACATTTCCATGCCAACATCTCATTCCAGATCAGCTGTAGTACATTACCATCTGAATACGGCAGTGAGATCCTGAACTGGCTGGCCAGAAAAACCTCTCCACTATGGCTCATTGTGATCTCAGTATGTGGATCCTCGTCAACCATCAGGTTGACTGACTGAATACAAGCACCATCCAGATTCTGCAGACATAACAAAGCAGAACAAAATCAGAGAGTCAGAACGTCCCATACCAGCACACATAATATCAGCAGCTATAGAACTACTGCATGGAAAACAATGGATGAATGTCTGCACAGGGACACAAACTTATCTGTTCATCTGATTCAATTTTGACTAATTCAGTAATCATGTCGTTTAGGAATTAAGCATTTATGCTTGTGAAAGTGTTACTGAGAGCTGTTCACAGGAGATAAACCACTCGGTCTCTGAATTGTTCCATTCAAGGAAATGATGGACGCTACCAACAGGTGCCTATGTGAGGATCTTTCACCAGTCGCTTTACTGAAATACATCTCTCACTCTCTCTTCTCTCTCTCTCTATCAGCAACTACAAAGTCTCTGTCTGGCTCTGTCATTCAGAGGCTCAGATAAGCAGAATAGCTTGTTCAGAGTCCAGACAGTGACACTATACACCAGACTGATCTCCGTGTGTTGAGTTTTAGCATCAGCAGGTCTGGGCTTCAGGAAAGGAAGGCTTTGAGGGAGAGAATCTCTTCATGTTTTGTATCGTTTCATGTTTTATCTGTCAAAGCTAAGCAGGGTCTAATCACGGTACAAGCGCATCTAGGACTTGGTTTCATCTCAGCCCAAAAAATTTAACTTTAGCCAAAAGAAAGGCTGTGCAATTATTTGTGCCTAATCTAGAGATTAATTGAACTAAAATACTAATAAGTCTAGTTACTCTAACTGCTAATAAGCCAATAGCTTGACTAATCACTCAAATCTAGAAGCTGCAATCTTAAGTCTGTCTACTGAAGCTGTGTTCCAGCTCCCAGATTACTCTTTAGATCACTACACTAGAGCAATTCTGGAACGTGATGAATAAAGCTTTGGCATGCTACATCTGGCATGCCTTAAGTCTTTTCTCTGTCGTGTGCTAATACTCAAGGTTTGTGTTGGTGCGGATGGCATGAAAGTGCACAGGGACTTACGGCTCCACAGGGTGCATTCTGAATGGTCACAGTGAACTTGCCCGAGTTTCTGCTCTTGGCTAAAACGTACTGGCACGTAGCAGGAAATGTATAAACGCGGCCATCAAACGACTGGAAGAACATATCTCCTGTCACAGAGCACTCCCCTGTAGAAAAAAAAAAGAGTACATCCCTGTCCAAAAGTTTGGGGTCTGAAAGATTTTTTAATCTTCTTAAAAATACAATAAAAACTGTAATATTACAGTACAATATTACAGTACAATTTAATATGCGTTAAATTACAAGCACTATATGAGGACTGGAGAATTTGATTTGTTATGTTTGACTAAATAAATTAAATCTATGCAATCAAAAGATAATAAAATTGAAATAAGATACAGTTGGTATCAGTGAAATGTGGTTTAGAAGGAGGAGAATGAATGAAATGTGGAAACAATTAAAATAGGCATCATGAGGGCATACAGTAAATATGAAAAAAGTTAAATAAAAACAGATAAACACCTGGACAGCTGTGCTCAGTGCAGTTCCATATGCCCCCAACACATGTGCTGAGACAAGAACAAAAATAGATACATACATTCAGTACCACCCAAACACAGGTTTCAATGCTTCTTCATTCAACCAAGTATGCAGTGCATAAGATAATATAGTGTCTGACCAGTTGTTGCAGTCTTCTTGTATGACATGTTCAGAGGGGTACAGCATGCCGTGGTGCTCACAGGGACACTCTGATGCCTTAACACACACCCCATTCTCGTAGATCAAATCTAGAGAAAGTCAAATTATTTCATTATCTTCAAACATTCACAAATGAACACACATATAAAGCTTGTGATTAGTTCATTTAGTATTATGTTACTACCATCAGAGCAGTAGCAGCCATCCAAACACTGCAGCTTGCTGTCTATACACATGTGTTCGATCTTGCAGTGCATGGGACAGCAGGTAATACACTCTCTGAAAAGGAGCTCACCGGGGCAATCTACACCTACAGCCAAGAACAACAGATACTCTCACAATATGCATCTCACAGCAAAAAATAAAATAGTTTTTAACACTTAAATGGCCAAACTGCAAAAGCACTTAAATATTTGACAATGATAAATTGTACAACTTGAATATCTACAGGAAAAAATAAAGTAATAAGGCACTCGAGATTACTCGAGTGCGTTACAGCGATTTTACATCTTAGTTTCATGCCTAACAGCTGTGGCAAAATTACTGTAATGCATGACCTAATTGCTTTTACAAAATGCAGGCAATAGCAATATTTCAATACATTGTTACCAATATTCCATGAACTGTTAATTTTTTTTATTTACACCACTTTTCAAAAGTTTGAATAAGTACGTTTTTTTTTAAAGAAAGAAATTAATACTTTTATTTGCAAGGACATATAAATTGATTGTGACAGTAAAGATGTTTATTATTGTTACAAAACATTTCTATTTCAAATAAATGACGTTCTTTTGAACTTTCTATTCATTAAAGGATAGTGAAAGAAAAATATATATTAGGCAGCACAACTGTTTTCAAAATGTATAATAATAATAAATGTTACTTGAGCACCAATCCAGTGAAAACTGGAATAATGGCTGGTAAAAATTTCAGCTTTGCCATCACAGGAATGAATTACAATATAAAAAATATATTAATGTATTATTAATATAAAATGATTAAATTATAGATATATTCATGTGAGATACTTAATTAAAAAAATAAATCTTCCCGACCACAAATTTTTTAACCATAGTTTAGAATAAACAATTCTCACACCAGAATAACCTATTCTTGGTGCAAACAATTTTTACACTGATTTTTCACTAAGATCAACTTTAGACTGTTTAAAGTTGTCAAATGATGCAGCAACCTCCACATAAATATAGGTTTAGTCATTCAGAAAAACATCTGACTTTAGAATTTAGAATTAAGAAATATATGTTTTACAATATTACCAGTACATTTATACAACTATACAAAATATACTCAAATATCACAAACAATTGTGTATTTGCAATGTAACCTACTGCAAACAGGAAAGTGTGCTCTCCAGTTATGCAGCGCATGTCCAGCATGGGCACATGCTCTGGCATACTCTGTGAAAACCTGGCACACGACATCACCATTGGGACCAGACCTGCACCAGGTGAAAAAAGTATATGCATACAAGAGTAATATAGTGCAATAACATCAACAGCATAAGTATGTTTAGGATAACACTTTGGAAAGTAATGTCAGTAGCTTTGCAATGTACAGGTAGGTTTATAGCTTTCCAGTAGGTGTGGTAATGTCAGTAGCTCAGTGTTGTGTCAGTACTTACAGGCAGAGGTCATTGGAGCAACTGGCCATGTATGAATATGGACTGACAAATTCATGGCAAGACTGGAACGGTTCCTTCAGTAGGGTGGCACAAACTTCCTCCACTTTCTGCAGTGAAGAACCAGAGTCCTTATTCAGCAGGTGTATAGTGGGTGTAGATGTGAATATGAGTCAGGTTGGTCTGAGACAAGAATATACAGCATGTGTGTGTGTGTGGTTGTGTGTGTGTGTGTGTGTGTGTGTGTGTGTGTGAGTGTGTGTGTGTGTGTGTGTGTGTGTGAGTGTGTGCGTGCGTGTGTGAGTGCAGTACCAATAAGACACGAGGATCCTGCGTGGCACATGGCGAGGGGTAAAGAGAGGGAACAACAGGACATCTGCCCAGCTGTGGCTCCTCCTCTGCCCAGCTGTTTCCAAACATAGCCAAATCCTGTGTGAAAACACCTGTAGAAAATAGCGATAAATGCATTTGAGTGATGCATAATGTGTTCATGTGCTTTTTCAATCAACATCAAGATTTTCAAATGTACACTGAAAAAAAATGGTGTAAAAACAATTTTCACAGAAATTGCTAGAGCATTTCACAATTACAAAGCAAAAGACATTAACACACTGAAGTAAATGTGAAATTTTGAAGTAGAAAACAAAATTTTCCGATTTTTCGGAATTTTTTTGGGAATTTTCTTGTAAAACATATTTCAATAATCTTTGTTTTATTTTTATTTTGTTTTAACTTTGGAAAAAAACTGATCCTGTGGTGTGACAAATGCTTTTTTAAAAAGTAAAAACCATTCTCAAAAACTGTACACATAATAATTATGAAAGAATGTATAATTATGCATATAATTTTTTAATAGCTTTAGATGCAGCAGTTGTGTTTCACCACAGTTGACATTCCAACTTCCTATAATTTTCATGTCAGTTACCCTAAGCTTCATCAGCACATTGTCTGACTTGAAGCAAATTATGTGAAAGAGTAAAGAACTAATTTGTTAATAAACAAAATGTTCTGTACTAACTGTACAATCACTGTCATTTTAAATTTCTTACTGTTCAAATAATTTACTATTTTTCTATATTGCCAAATAAAATCTACAATTTCTAATCTTGATTTAATCTTGCTGATGTTGTCCCTTTCCATCATACAGTTTTATTTTTAAATGCCACAATCTGTAACAAATTGAGTAAAACTTGCCATAGCTGGTCTTCAAGTCATCCTGAGTGTCAGCATTGAAATTGCCACATAGTCCACAGGTGTGTCCTACAAACTCAGGACTCATCTTGATGTACACAGAGCCAGTGAGCCCCTGCCAGGCCAGCGTGAAACCCTGTGGCTGAGACACTACAATGTAGTCAGAGATTCGCTCCAGCTCAACATCATGGATGTGATGGGGCAGCTGTACACTACAGAGAGAGGAAGTTTAGTTAGAACTACACTCACACATAAATCATTGAACAGATTCTTTAAAAGAATGACTGAGATAGCGTGCAGGTCAGGTTGAGGTTAAAGGCACAATATGTAATTTTCGCCGCTAGAAATCAAAATAAACAAAGAGACAAAGGCGTAGTTTGATGACGCCGTGACTGAGTGTGGAATCATGGGAGTTGTCGTCTTCATCCTCACAGCCGATGTAATCAGACGGGACTCAGGCAGAAATCATGTTCATGGATGAGCTAATGATTTATTAACGTAGTAGAATGAAGCAGGGTGAGGCTGAAAGCCGTCGAAGCGAAACGAGGCCACTGAACGAGCGTGACACACGGCTCGAAAGCAGCGGAGCTTTTATTATGTATTTCTCTGGATTTAAACATTCTTCGAAACATTTGGGATAATGGAAGTACACAAGTCAGCAAAATATATAACACTGTTCTAGTGGTTTTTGGATATTTTAATAAAAAAATCTTACATATTGTGCCTTTAAGTGACAGAGGGTATGGTTGAATGTGAATGTTCATTACCTTTGACCCTTGAAAGTAACACTGAATTTCTGTAACCTAATCTCCCCCTCCCACGGCAGGAAGAGGCTGATTGAACGAGTGCAGGAGTATGGGAAAGAACTGCATTCTGGGTCATTATGCACCTGCAGATAAATAATTAGCAATTAAGCATGATATAAGAATCTTTCCATATTAAGAAGTGAAAAAAAAAGACCTAAAACAAAGCTAAATTTGAAGCTAAAAAGAATTCCAATGCTAAAATAGAACGGAAGTAAACCACATTATCACTAAAATAAAGTGTCCGCAAGTGTGTGCAGCTCTTAAGATGCTTCCTCTCCACCATCAAAGAGTGGAGTCGTCTTATCCAGAGCAGCCGGGCCAATCCTGCTTAAGTTCTGCATTACTGTCGGCCATCCTTTCAATTCATTGATAAATTATATTGGCACTTAAGCTAATGGCCTAAAGAAACTCCTGGCTGAGTTCGCTCACCTCCTCTGGATTCCCATCAGTGAGTCTGAGAGAACAAAGCCAATTCTGTTTTGGCCCTGGCCGTAATTACTGTATTAAACTGTAATGGGAATAAATGACCATAATAATGAGATCACTTTCTCTATGAATGCCAATAAATATTTTCCTCAGGCAAGAGCTGTGCAGTACGCACACACTTATGGCATCTCTGATGCAAAGCAGAGAACATTAGCCTGCTTAAACAAATGTAGGGATTTCTAAATATGAACGGACACTGATATCAGCCATCACGAGGTTTGCTAATCACCCAGCACATGAGTCCAATATTCTGGGCCGATTTCCTGTCAGCCTTGTCTCATCTACTCAGAGGAGTGATGACGAACAAACCACATCTAAAGCTAATACACTCTCAGAAAAAAAGGTACAAAAGCTGTCAATGGGTCGGTACCGTTTCAAAAGATATACCTTTGTACCTTATTTACCCCTAAAGAGTGTGTATTAGTACCTCAAAGGTACATCTTAGTACCTAAAGTGTACATACTGTATTAGTACCTAAATAATTTAATACATTTTGAAAAGGTGCTGCCCCAGACACAGCGTGTAGCTGAATACAGTCAGGTGGCAACAAATCACTATTTGGTAAAGGACATATCTTCTGGTAAATAGTTATAGGTGGTTATGTGGTAGATAGACACTGATGAAGGTTTCTAAGCTGAAATACAATAAAGCACCCTTCACCACAAGTTTTGCTGGATCCCTCTTTTCATTGTTGCTGAATGGTTATAGGTGACCTACCACTATGAACTGGAGTATAGAGTGAAATTCCAAAAGTATAGTGTAGTAAATATTGATTATTATTATTATTATTATTATTATACAGAAAATGATTAAAAATAAAGTGAAATAAATATTATTTTATAAACATTATAAGAGATCACCTGTATATGTACACTTGACCGAGTGCTGTCTTCGCAGTCTCTCAGTAATGTGTAGCTGCATTTTCCAGGGAAGTAGTAATAAAGTCCATCAAAGGTTTCATAGTTGTATTGTCCCCACGAGCGGCACGTCATCTCTCGCTCAAAGCCTAGGTTGGGGACTGAAACATTTTATCCATTATTTGTCATGCCAAAACTAATCTCAAATTAGTAATCTCAATAATGAATAATCTCAAAATGAGATTAAATTGTATGATCCGCAGTACAGTACCTGTCTGGCAGTGTGTTCCAGTGGCCTGGTATAAAGTGCAGTTACAGGAGTCTAGATGGACACACCTACCCCCATTCAGACAAGAAGATGTACACTCACCTGTATGGCACAAATAAAGCACATTAAAAAGTGTGTGTTTCAGTGCATTTAAGCGTGTGTAAGGTATCTGGTAGCTGAAATGGTCATTGAAGCATTAAGATGAATCCCGCTCTTGTGTGTAATGATGACACTCATCAGCCTGCTGAACAGATGTCTAGTGAAAGAGGGGGCAGTCCCTTTCTCACATTTCAAATGAGCATAACTCTTATTACTTGCAGTTTATCTTTACAAGAATTAGGTTTATGCATCACAAACTTGCACACACAGTAATTATTAATATGTTATAATAGCTTATAATATCTTACTAAATGCAATGCACAAATAAAAGTAGTATCATACTTCTTGTACACACACATCAACAAACAGTTCCTTACAGATTAACCCCTAATCATATGTGCAGGTGTCAACAACAAGACATGCAAGCAAAAAAGAAACAAAAAAACACATAGAGCATCGTTCAACAGGGGGAACGTGCACAAAGAACCAAAACATACACAAAGAGAGCACTGGGCCTCCTAAACTATTGTAACATTCTGCTCAGTTCTTACCGATGGCTCTGCGGGGTGATGGCTTCTGTGCTTCTGTTTGTTCTGTTGATGATGTGTTGCTCTCTAAGGACCTCTTTAAAGGGAAAAAATATATAAAAATTCAGTTCACACATAGTTTGTTGGTAGTCCAGGCAGTTTGTCAATTAGCCTACTGAAATAATTTGTGACAACCAAAGCTGAAGTTCAACTAAATATTCATTCCACATTCAAATGTATTACAAATGCATTAAGTACAATTAAAATGTAATGTGCATGACTCATTAAAAATGATTACTGAAATGTTCATAAAAATATGTAAGCACATTAATGTTATAATATGCATTCAATGCCTTTTTTTTTTTACAATATGTAACAGGGGGCCCCTGGTCTGTAGCGCTATCCACCAAGGGGTCTTTGGCTTGGAAAGACCCCTGTATTAGGGTCTGTTGACACTAAGGAAGGATAACTATGAAGATTTCCACAACGATGTCTATATTAGCGTCCACACCAGCGGACTATACGTTCTGTTTATTACAAGTGCGAATTGACTTCTGCCGCTTTAGCAGGAAAGATGCTGATTGGCTGTCAATGTTTTTATCGTTCATCTGCAGTGGGAAGAAAAAACGTTTTGAAATTGATTCTAACGACATCGTTCCTATGTGCCGTTATCGTTATAGATGTGGCGTGGACTCGGCTATCCTTTTAAATTTAGAACGATTTTTAAAACTATATCGATATCGGACTTGGTGTGAACGGGCCTTAAGACTGAAAGAATACATTGAATTGTCAGCAAAGAGACATAGGCTAACTGAAAGTTTGAGATTAAATACAAGGGCAGTGAGAATTTTGTGTTACAAGCTAGGCCTATGTAATTATGACTGTTGACAAATTAAGCTTAGGTGAAAAATACAAAGTCTATCCTTCAACTAGCCTACTTTAATTTGTTCTCATATATCGGATTAATTAAGACCTCCTAGAACTAATTTATCCGGAGACCCAGAAGCAAGACGCCACAGGGCAAATCTGAAATTCCAATCAAAGTCTTAATCTAATAAATCATTGTTCACTTGTAGGCCTACAGAACCTGGAAGCATGTGCTGCGCAAAGCATGGATAAGAGTTATTACCGCAGGAGAGCGATTAGCGATTCACTTCACTTCAGAACTAAATCATTTTCTTATCTGACTGAAACCGTCTCTATTCTGCCCGCTTTTCCCCATCACACCTGATATCTGAGAATTCAATAATTCTATATAGCTTACAAGGCTGCAAGGGAGATGTATTCTGACATAATGAACGAGGCCAGTGTGTCTCCGTGAATAGCGGCTCTGGGGAACTGCCGCTCCAGTTTTACCAATCCTGAGCGCCCGGCGGACATCTGAAACCGCTTTGCTGCCTCCGAAATGACGGCTTTTGTCCCAAAGAGCTCGACAAAGCCAGCACTAGGGGATGTGTTTTCAGTGTGCGAATTAAACAATGAATTTCAGGGGGGTCAACTTCTTTTAAAAGAAAATTCGCAAGGAATTTCTCAGGGCGCAATCTGTCGCGTTCACCTGTTTTTGTGCGCCCCTGACACAATTAACCAAATGCCCAAGGGTGTAACGTTGGTTTGAGAAGTGGGGGGGGACACAAAATGGGGGAAAATGTTT
>NW_015632479.1:0-4182 GCF_001515625.1 Sinocyclocheilus rhinocerous
CAGTGACGCAATGCTACATTTCTCCAAATCTGATGAAGAAACAAAGCAATTTTAGCAAATTGTTTGGCTTTAATGTGCATTCCTGTAGCTTTCAAATGCACTCTTAAAAATAAAGGTTCTTTACCTGGCATCGATGGTTCAATGAAGAACCTTTAACATCCACTGGAAACTTTCCATTGCACAAAAGGTTCTTTTTACTAAAAAAGGTTATTTTAACAACTGCTCATGAAAGGTTTTTGGGGAACCTATTTTTAAGAGTACAGTGCCAGCAACCCAGAGGTTATAGGTTTAATTCGCAGGGAATTCAATAACTGAAGAAATCTATATCTTGAATGCAATGCAAGTCGCTTTGGATAAAAGTATCTGCCAAATGCATAAATGTAAATGTTAATATTTTTACATTTAAAAAAAATAAATACGAATAACACAATGGTAAGGTCTGTGAAGCCAATATGAAGTGTGAACTTATGAATAAAAATGAGTGATTTCATTTTTAAATTGGATGGCGGCATTGTCTACTTTTCTGTGTCTCAGAAATCCAAACTTGTCAAGATAGCATTAAACTAAGATACTGTATTACACATTTTCCAAAGTTAATGTTTTAAACATTTTGAGAAAGATAAACATGCTTCTGTGTCTCAAACTCAAGCAGGATGCATGCAATAAAAGTGATTTCTAAAACAGAGTCACCTAAGAAAAGGCACAAACTGTTATACATCTGATTCAAACAGAACCTTTTTTTTACATATAGCAAATAATTCATATAAAGAATAAGTATTTTTGGGTGAACTATCGCTTTAAAAATGAGGTTCGTGAACAGCCCCAGTAATGAGGCCCAACCTTGATGTGTGAAAACACGGATTCACAACGTAAGCATGTGGGAGGATTAGTTTTGCTTTGAGATGTTTGCACATTTGACCTGACACAGCGTTCTTTAATGATCCCTATCAACATTAATTCACCTATCAACCGCTCACCCTGTTCAACGGTCCACAATAATTACACTAACGACCTTAAAAACCATCTACTGTAACGCTATTCTCTGATTATACAGTATGTGCAGCAGAGCAGGTTATGAAGCTGTATGTCTGGTTGAATCAAACACGCAGTCGAGTCTGTGTGTATCCGTTCACTAGTGCGAGGCATGTGGCTAATGGAGCGTTAAGGATTAATGACAACCTCGTTAAACTCTCATTAGAGCTGATCCTCGAGATGCGCATTCATTGTTTACTTAGTCAATATTAGCCAGAGGGAGCAAAGCAACATGGGAACATCCAAATGCATCACCTTAGTATTTAAAACAGCACAGATAATTGGAGTTGCTTTGAAATTAGGTAATTTAATCACCTAATTACTCCAGGGTTTATTGAGATAATATAAATGGCAACAGATGGTATCCAACCTAAAAGCTTATATTGAAAATATGCGCATTAGTAACTGATTTAACTCGTAATATTCACTTAACAAAAAAGTAAAAATGGTACGTGTTTGTATGAGATATTACATTTTAATCTTGTAGAAAAGACCAGCAAGAAGGTCTGTTCTGGTCTATGCTGGTTTAGCACTGGTAAAGCCAACTGGTGTCTTAAAGTAATAGTTCACTCAAAAATGAAAGTTTGCTGAAAATTAGTATATCCTCAAACCATCCAACATGTAGATGAGTTTGTTTCTTCATCAGGTTTGGAGAAATGTAGCATTGCATCAGTGGAGGGCCTGAAGGTGAGTACATTCTTGGGAAATTTTCATTTTTGGGTGGACTATTCCTTTAAAATAGCATTAAAAAAGTCGCATGCTCACCTGTAGTTTAACTCTCACACCATCAATGCTCAGCACCTTATTCTGCAATGAAAGAGGAAAGAAAGATCAGTCTTGCAAGTTATGGATTTGAACAGCTCCCTGCAGATGTCTCATTACCGTTTAACTTTGGGTCGGCTTTCTGGAAAGCACTGCAGATCTATCACACTTTGAAGGTGAGATGTCAGCAGAGAGTGTGGCGCTTTCGACTTTGAACTTTTATTAAATCTCCAGAGATGCTACTGTCATGTTACACAGCTCTGTTCGGCTTCAATGCGAAAGTCCAAAAATAGGTCTTTACTTCTATGAGCAGTATATATGAGTGATCTTTTAAAAATAAATGAATACTTTTATTTATCAAGGATGCATTATATTGATCAAAAGTGACAGTAAAGACATATATAATGTTACAAATGATATCCATTTCAATAAATGCTGTTCTTTTGAACTTTCTATTCATCTGTGAATCCTGAAAAATTTAATGTATCACAGTTTCCACAAAAATATTGTGCAGCACAACTGTTTTCAACATTGATAATAATCAGAAATGTTTCTCGAGCAGCAAATCAGCATATTAGAATGATTTCTGAAGATCATGTGACACTGAAGACTGGAGTAATGATGCTGAAAATTCAGTTTTGATCACAGGAATAAACTACATTTTAACAGATATTCACACAGAAAACAGCTATTTTAAATTGTAATAATATTTCACTTTTTTACTATATTTTTGATCAAATAAGTGCAGCCTGGGTGAGCAGAAGACACTTCTTTCAAAAACATTAAACAAATCTTACCAACCCAAACTTTTGAATGGTTGTGTGTGTATTTATATACAGTATACTTAATAACATATAAATAATATGATGCCACTACATCCAATTATAGTTACTGTTCATTTAAAACTTTTATTACATATGCAAGCATGTTTAGCTAATTTAAAACCTAAATTAAATTCTCGACAGCAACCACAAAAAAAATAAAAAATAAAAAAATAATAAAAAATATATATATATTCAAAGTTTAACATTGACAGAGATGTTTAAATCACACATTTACTTTTTGGATGTGTTGTTTGCAAAATAAAAATGCATTAACAGTAAATGTTTTTCCCCCCTTAAAATTGAGTTTTTTACTTAGTTCACAGTTTACTTTACAGTTACTGACAGATTTTCCCAGTGCACACTCCAAAAGACCCAACTAACTGATTATAAAATCTGATGGCGTTTATTTTAATGATCAGTTCATCCATTAGTTCTTGCATCTTTGATGAATATTAATGCAAACCCTTGAATTTCACTTCCTATCATCTTTCTAGCAACTTTCAGTGTTGATCTAGAGAAAAACCTGTGGGAAAAATGCCACCATGATGGGCATCATTTCCTCTTGTCATGCTTTAATTGAGAAAAGGTCTATTTCTAGGCCTTCTGGGAGCTGAGAAGAGTTGACCCACACATCTTAATGACTGTGAATACTATACACTCTCATTACACGGTCACACCTCATGATGAGTGAGAAAACAGACACCATTTTAAACAAACACCAACATCACACAATCAGTCGTTTGCTGTCAGCAGTTTGCTGACTCGTTGAGATCAAGGCTAATAAAGTCATGGCAGGTCTGTTTCACTTTTGTGTTTATTGTATCTTCCTCTGTTGCAGCTGGAGATGGACGTCAGGTTTTTCTGCTTGAGTAGGGCTAAAAACATTAAAAACTATAGCTAACAACTGCGCTGTCATCTTCAGCGCCAAGGACAAACTCTTGGCATGTCTTGACATCAAATTGCTGCAGTCGCACACACTAAATTGGAAGGTGTGACACTTTTTGGACTTCCTGTGCTAAAGCAGCGGGATGTCAGGACTCGGGTCAGTTCAGCTGTCATTGCAGCAGAATATGACGGTAGTGTCTGGTAATGCATCATAATAAACCTGCTTTCACACCGAGCAGCAGAAACTCATGTGACACGCTGAGAAAGTTTAATTCAGGACCAAACCAGAACAACAATAGCAACATGAGAAGTAAAACACCACACATTACAGTAATTGAACACGGTTAAGAGGGGTTCTGAGGCACTATGCAAACAGATAAATAAAACTGTAGTAACAGCAAAAAAAAAGTATGCCAATAAAAGTATGTTTTAAAATAAACAAATAAATAAATTGCCAATATTACAATTATATAGGAGTACTGTTTTTACATAAATAATTTTTTTTATATAAATACACAATATATAAATACAGTAATACAATAATAATAATACACATATTAAAGATAATAAATTCAAACTGTATGTTTAATATATATATATATATATATATATATATACAATGGGTACGGAAAGTATTCAGACCCCCTTAAATTTTTCACTCTTTGTTATATTGCAGCCA
>NW_015632479.1:4598-7163 GCF_001515625.1 Sinocyclocheilus rhinocerous
AAAGATAAATATAGATAAAGTAGAATTAAAATAGAATAGAAAGTGTTCGAGTTAGAGGGTCAAATAAAGGTGAACAGATGTGTTTTTAGTCGTTTCTTGAAGATGGTTAAGGACTCAGCTGCTCGGATTGAGTTGGGCAGGTCATTTCACCAGGAGGGAACATTTAATTTAAATGTCCGTGAAAGTGATTTTGTGCCTCTTTGAGATGGCACAATAATACGCCGTTCACTTGCAGAACGCAAGCTTCTAGAGGCACATAACTCTGAAGTAATGAATTTAGGTAAATGGGTGCAGAGCCAGTGGTGGTTTTGTAGGCAAACATTAATGCCTTGAATTTTATGTGAGCAGCTACTGGTAGCCAGTGCAAACTGATGAACAGAGGTGTGACATGCACTCTTTTCAGCTCGTTAAAGACTAATCTTGCAGCTGCATTCTGGATTAGTTGTAGAGGTTTGATAGAACTGGCTGGAAGTCCTGCTAAGCAAGCATCGCAATAATCCAGCCTGGACAGAACAAGAGCTTGAACAAGGAGTTGTGTTGCATGTTCTGAAAGAAAGGGCCTGATCTTCTTAATGTATGTATAAAGCAAACCTGCAGGACATGCCGTTTTAGCAACATGGTCTGAGAAATTCAGCTGATCATCAATCACAACTCCAAGGTTTCTGGCTGTCTTTGAAGGAGTTATGGTTGATGCGCCGAGCTGGATGCTGAAATTGTGATGGGTTTGTTGAAACCACAAGCAGTTCTGTCTTGGCTAGTTTGAGTTGAAGGTGATGGTCTTTCATCCAGCATGAAATGTCTGTTAGACAAGCTGAGATGCGAGTAGCTATCGTCGGATCATCAGGATGGAATGAGAGGTAGAGTTGAGTGTCAATAGCATAGCAGTGATATGAAAAGCCATGTTTCTGAATGACAGAACCTAGTGATACAATTTAGACAGAGAAGAGAAGTGGTCCAAGAACTGAGCCCTGAGGCACCCCAGTAGCTAGATGTTGCGACTTGGACACCTCACCTCTCCAAGATACCATGAAGGACCAACCTGAGAGGTAAGACTCAAACCACTGGAATGCGGTTCCTTAGATGTCCTTTGCCAATAGGCATTATATATAAATTAATTTAATCGTAAAAAATTTAATTTATATATAAATTACAATTACACGACCCTACTATTTACACAAAAAGTGTGCCTATACATACATGCATGCCTACATGCCTATTTAATTTATTATCTCTCTCTCTCTCTCTCTCTCTCTCTCTCTCATCAGCCAATAACCAATATGGAACCGATATAATATGCATTCCTAGTTCTATAGGAGTATTTGCATGCCTTATTAATGTAGAATATATAATATTAATATATAACAGCATGGCTCATTAATATTTAACAAGTGGTATAGGTGTGTCATTTTGAAAATGGCTTCGAACTCAGATCATCCAATTAGAACAGACTTAGATCTCTTCCATTTATAATTCATCACAGTCCTAGTTTGACTCCATGTGATAATAAGCTGACGTGACTCACTGTAGTCTTAGCAAAGGTGGAGGTCAGACTCATTGTCTTTCTTCTCACTCAGTGAAGGTGGTGGTGCATCTGCTCCAGGTGTACTGGATTGTTAAGGAAGACGGGCTCTGGACACTCGTTAGTTTGGGTCTCCAACAGAGAGGACAGTGAACACCTACACTGCTGCCTTCTGAGACTGAGAGTCAATTACATCCGCGTATGTAAGACTCTCGATTCACTGTCATCCGATCTGCATAGAGAAACGGCCAAAGTCTTCAAGACTTAATGTGAAAAATAATAATAAAAGGCAAATATTAAAATTATATAAGCCTACTGTTTTGACTGATGTCAAAATTTTAAAAATAATAAAAATATACTTATATATTAAAATTAGATGCTTTTTTTATTTAAAAAATAATAACATTTTGTGTGTATATATACACACACATTTAATTTCACTGATTTCATTTCAACTCATTGTAAATTAAGCACATGAGTGGATTGTGACTATTCATCTGCATTATTATTAGATCCAAAGCGAAGCACAAGCAGTGTATGCTTTTACACACATCTGTGCACGTTTACATTGGGAAGAACTGGCCTAATGAACCTAATTAAGTGACAGGAGGCTTGTGTTAGCGCGTGCCTGTAGGGTTCAGTTCAGTCGATCACGCGTCTCCTGACAGCTACACCAGCAGCACTGAAAAGCTCATTTATTTAATGATAGTTTTGCCTCTCCCTGTCATCATACAGGTTGATTGATTGGTGAAATAAGAGCCGTTATAATAAAACATCATCACGAGTGCAGACTGATGATGATGCGCTACATTGATGGATTGATTAAAGTGAACTTATTCCATGCTTTTGTAGTCTATTATACTATTATTATCCTGCAGTGTATTATCACGCTATGTATTTCTGATTTATCCACACTAAAAAAAACATTCAAAAACACAAAAGAAAGTGTAATTGGTCACTGTACATGTCAGTAAGTGTAAGTGGGCGGGTCTTGGCCAGATTTAAATTAGTGTGTGTGTGTGTGTGTGTGTGTGTGTGTGTGTGTG
>NW_015632479.1:7333-37816 GCF_001515625.1 Sinocyclocheilus rhinocerous
TTATGGCCAACAACTTTAATATGAAGTATTGTGTATGCTTCAATAAATTCTGGCTGATATAGTAAAACATTTTATGTATGTACGCATTTATTTATTTATTTATTTGTTTGTTTGTTTGTTTGTGTCCAAAACCCAATAAAATTACATTGGCCTACTATTTTGTCTTAATAAAGAACATATATATTTAATATATATTTTTATACATTATATGTTATATATTATATATTAAATATATACTATTTTATCTAAATTTGTTTTAACTAAATATACTCTATTTTGCCTCAGGGTTATTATAGTTAACTACAACTAAAATTAAGCTAAAACTCAATTATATAAAAGTTATATAACTCAATATGTAACTTAATATAAATATATATCTGTTACTATATTTGTTACTTCAAAGAAAATAAATGTTAACTAAAATAATAATAATAATAAACCTATTTTATTTCAGCTATTTTCCTTGATGTACTGAAATAACAAACTAAAGCTGAAATAAAAATTAATACAAACTATATTTATAAACAACAACAACCAATAAAAATGACGAAAACACGACAACATTACTAAAACTTTAGCTAAAATTAACATGAAAGCAATGTAATAGAACCAGATTACAATATAAAAATAAAATCTAATTCAAAATATTAACAAACTATGATAGTATCCCAATGATACTAAAATAACACTGTTTTGCCTACTGTTTTGTATAAATAAATGATATATATTTAATATACATTTTATAAATAAAAATTTCACAAACCTAATATTTTAGTAAAGCAGTGAGTTTCATTGTGAGCTCAGGTTCAAGTGTATCTACGTCAAACTAACCCTCGTTTAAATGATTAAAGTCACTGAATAATATTCAATAATCAATTATCCACAGCACCATACTATTCATCTTTGGAAAAGTGATTAAATCCATTAAATGCATGAAGAAGGCCTTGATAATATAGCTTAATGCACCACATATAATGATAATGGGTCTGTTAAGGGTAAAGGATTCATTTATAAAGTCTCTGAGATGGATTCACTCACAGATAAAAAGCCTTAAATAATAAGTAATGCTAAGCGACCTTACACTGCAGAAAAATATCCAGAACTTAATAACTTCAGTTCAGCTGCAGTCTTACGGTTTAAGTTTGATCAAATTTGATGTAAAAGTCATTTCATCTCATATTTTAAAGTTCACTTAAAAGACAAGGTTGAAATTGGTAAAAAAATATATTTTGAGGCAATTAAAAAAACATATGCTGCCATGGCTTTTATCATTTTTGAAAAATTATAATCAAATTGGCTGTGCACTATAATTTTTTTTTTTTTTTTTACAAAGTTGCAAACAAAAAGATTACTGGAGAAAATACTATTTCAGTTTTTCAAAATTCCATGCTTAATTCAATGTGTTACTTGCCCTTTCTTTGTAATTGTTTCTGAAATGTACTAGCAATTTCTGAGCCAAAATTTTTCTACACCAAATTTTCTTCAGTGTGCAAGTCATTTCAACTTATTCTTTTCTATTAAGTTTAATTATACTAAACTGACTTTTAAAATTTAGTTGAATCACATATAATTAAGAAACAAAGTTAAATGGTTAAATTATTTTGACGTAAAGTAATGGAAAAACGCATTGCACAAAAATGTTTAGGTTTAATAAAATTGGTTGTATGGTATAAAAAAAATTAAGTGATTTTTTTTTTTTTGAAATTGTAAACAAAACTTCAAAACTTCATGTTTAATTCAGTGTCACTTAGCATTTCTGTTTGTGAAAAATTGCTAGCAATTTCTGAGTGAAAATTGTTTCTACAACAAGTTTTTTTCAGTCATTTCAACTCATTTTTTAAAGCTCATTTAAAAAGTTGCATATAACCTAAAAACAAAGTTTAAATTGGTTAAATTATTTTGAGGTAAAGTAATGGAAAAACATATGTTGCCATGACTTTTCTTCTCATTTTTGTAACAGTGCACTAAGTCCAGAATCACATTGATTTTATGGAGGAAGCTTTTTGCACACAGCTGAAGTATTCCTGCAAAGATCATTCGGTGAGGATGAGCATTATACGTCAGACTGACATTACAGCTGCAGGAGGCAGAGAACAGCTCAACACTGTCCTGATTTAATTACCAGCAGACACCTGGGCTTCCCAGCGGCACAGATACACACATTTATAATTTATGCAGCTCCAGCCTGTCATAGATTTCAGACAAACTAGCCCTCGTACGCATACATTTCACTGTAGCTTATACAGTAATATCTGGTGCGGGCATTGCTCTTGCATATAGGGCTGGGTATCGAGTTCGATACTTTTTAGACAGCAAACCGAATTGCCTCGATACCATCGAATACCGAAAAATGTCTTGTCGTTCGGTACCAAATTTCGATACCTAAGGGGTTAATCTGTAATCATGCTACATAAGACAATTTATAGGACTTATACGCCGCTTTTACTCAAAACTCACTTTAAACCACCAGCGAGTGTTTGTAATAACTCCCGATTGTGATCTAATGTGTGTTTTGGCCATATAATGTTGCTGAAATATGTTATTTGTAGCCTTTAATATCAATCGCTACACCTGCTTAGCATTTCTCATGTAAGCACCCTGTATTGCTATGAAAATATGGCAGGATATCATGAAAATCATATATTGGCGTAATCATGTGTTTATGAGCTAATGGCTACACCTGCTTACCATTTCTCATGTAAGCACACTGTATTGCTATGAAAATATGGCAGGATATCATGAAAATCATATATTGGCGTAATCATGTGTTTATTAGCTTCATGTTTCATCTGTAGAAATGTTTTTCTGGGTTTCTTATGTACAGACCTGATTCTGCGTAGAAGTGTAATGGACGTTCGTCATAGGAGACGTGGCGGGTTATGAATGCGTAATATGATATGCATGAGCAGCGAATGAGCTTCCTCCGAGTCAGAACAGCGATCGCGGAAAAGAAAACAGACTGAGAGTGCTGGACGCTGCTAGTGCTCATCAGTAAATCAGTGCAAAATTAACAGAAATTATGATTCTGTCTGAGCTATGCATTTTAAATGAAAACGCACTAGTTTAAACGTAGCCTAAAAGATGTGGAAATTTGAACTTTATTACAACTATTTGCACTGATTTATTGTGTTGGTTACATATTGTTCCTTGTCAGTGGCTCAGGAGATCTGTAAAAACCTCAAAGTTTTTTGAGGTAATGTAATCTTGCTAAAATGGATTTCATAAAATTGGTTTCTGAAAAGTATCGTTCAGGAACCGGTATCGAAGTCAAGGTATCGTATCGATATCGAACATTATTGAATAATGCCCAGCCCTACTTGCATGCAGCAGCGCTATTTGAGCATCACTCAGAAACTGTTATAGTTTAGTTTTTATTTATATTTTGAATTAGATTTCATTTTAATTTAGGTAAACCTTAAACATTTTTTTTTATTTAATTTATATATTTATATACCTACTTCCATCAGTATGTTTTAACATGTTGCCAACACATTTTAACATGTTTCTAGCATTATTTAACACATTGTTAGCATGTTTTAACATATTGCTAACATTATTTAGCATGTTGCTAGCACAATTTTAACATGTTTTAACATGTTGCTAGAACAATTTAACACAATATCATGTTTTGAGATGTTCCCAGCATGTTTTAACATGTTGCTAACATTATTTAGCATTTTACTAGCACAATTTAACACGATAGCATGATTTAACATGTTGCTTACACATTTTAGCATGTTGGCTAGCATGATTTAGCACATTGTTACCAAGATTTAATATGTTGCTAACATTATTTTGCATGTTGCTAGCACAATTTTAACATGTTGTAACGTGTTGCTTTTACAATTTAACACAATATCATGTTTTGAGATGTTGCTAGCATGTTTTAACATGTTGCTAACACATTTTAGCATTTTGCTAGTACAATTTAACACAATATCATGTTTTAACATGTTGCTAACACATTTTAGCATGTTGCTAACATGAGTTAACACATTGTTAGAATGTTTTAACATGTTGCTAACATTATTTAGCATGCTGCTACCACAATTTAACACAATAGCATGTTTTAACATATTGCTAACACCATGTTGCTTGCATGATTTAGCACATTGTTAACATATTTTAAGATGTTGCTAGCATTATTTAACATGTTGCTAGCACGATTTAACATGATAGCATGTTTTACCATGTATTAACGCCGCTAGCTTGATTTATCACATCGATAGCATGCTTTAACATGTTGCTAGCACGATTTGGCAAATTGCTAGCATGTATTTACATGTATTTATTCTGCTAAGCTCAGTGTGAAATGTACTCTGTTTGTGTTTTATCATATAGAGTCCAGTCTGAAAGATGTACAACAAGCCACAAAACACACATAAACATGCATGTTAAATGACAATCCCACCTACTTCCATCAACATATGAAGGACTAATATTGAACTAACGAATCAGCATTTAAATTGATAGCCGTATTTGGGCAGAGCAAAAAAAAAAGAAAGAAAAAATGCAATCTTTTATTTTCCATTTCCCAATTACTAGTCCGTCTGAAATCTCTAGAGACACAGCTGATGCTATCAGACGGACCTTGACATTAAAACGGGCTTTTAGAAAGCAGCTGCAGGCTTGCTAATCTGTCATCTCTCTCTGTGTTCAGGTGAAAGAGACACCCTGACAGATGAATGAGAGTCCTTGACTGAAACAGAGGTAGGATTCTTCTCCACGTACACATACAGTCTGAATCTCTCACACTTCTGCAATAGTGGGCTAATCTGTAAAGAATCAATGCACTCAACAATTCAAAAGAGAATTATGTTTAAAATGTGGGATGCACCAATGTGTCGTCCAATAAAAGCAATTATCTGCACTATCGAGCATCAACAGATTGTTTAAAAACAGTCAATAATCAAGACCGATTTCATCCTGTCAATCAAACGGGGTGCAAAAAAACCTCAGACTGAAGCTTGTGTGTGTGTCTCTATGTTAGTTGTTATAACAACCTATATGTGAGACCCTGGACCACAAAACCAGTCTTAAGTGTCAATTTTTCGGAATTGAGATTAATAGATCATCTGAAAGCTGAATAAATAAGCTCTCCATTGATGTATGGTTTGTTATGATCGGACAATATTTGGCTGAGATACAACTATTTGAAAATCTGGAATCTGAGGGTGCAAAAAAATCTAAATATTGAGAAAATCATCTTTAAAGTTGTCCAAATGAAGTTCTTAGCAATGCAACCTACACATAGCTAACCTAAATACTTTACATAAATAATTTACATAAAACGTGGAACTTTTATTGACTGTATTTACTGTAAAATGAAACCAGAGGGCTTCAGTATTAATAGGCCTGCAGTAATATTATTGAAGTGTTTGTCTTGTTGCCAAAACGATTGTTCAAATCACAGCTAATGTCATGCGAGGTCCCTCTCTAAAAACTCAACATGAACCAGTTTCTGCCAAAACAGCTCGGAAATCATAATAATGAACGAGGGATCTTCAAGCATTTAATTTTGTTTTGATGACAGTGGTTGCTATATTGTAATAAAAATAACCACAGTAACTATGGTATTCTGGCAGAAACTATGGTTGCCATTATAACTGTGTATGTGGGTGAAAACACTGAGCTACTGACCTTTATTTAGAGACAAATCAAGACACAGCCGACACGCAAAGTCCCGTGTGGATTTTCAGCCCTTTTTTCTTTTACAAGAGAGAAAATTACTTAAAGAACACACGATTTGATTAAAAATAATAATAATAAATAAATAACAAAAAAACTGTATTTTTACTAGCTTTAATAAAAAATTATAATAATAATAAAAATTATTAATAATTAAATTGAAAATGATAATGATGCTATATTTTGTTTTATTATCTTTAATAATAATAATAATAATAATAATTAATATATATACTAATTATAACTACAAAATTATTAAACCATAGTTTCACTAGCTTTAATAATGATTATAATTTAAAAAACTATTTTAAAACAGTAGTTTGATTAGCTTTAATAATTATATTTGTTTAATAATAATAATAATAATAATAATAACAACAGTTTTACTAGATTTAATAATAATTTTTAAAAAAGTTTTTTATGACTACTAATACTACTAATAATAAAAAATGTAATTACCAAACTGTAGTTTTAAAAGCTTTAATACTAATTATAATAATAATAAATAATTAATTAATTAATTTAAAAAGACAATTACAAAAAAAGCAGTTTTATAAGCTTTAAAACTTTTCCAAATTGGGCTTATATTTGTGAGAGAACAGAGGCTAGGTTCTGCTAACAGGCAGCATGCAGGTGTGATCGTGTGATTTACGCCACTGCTGTGACAAATGCAGGACAGGTAATTGATTTAAGTGTCTTAGTACACTGTCTTCAGAAGAGTGTGTTCTACCTCAGTCCCCAGCCCAATTAATCAACACCATCAGATCATTACAGGATCAGCCAATCATCGCCTCCTTTCCTCCCTCTTTTGCCCTAAAAGCTGCTTAAATGATGCACGGAAATAGGCTGAAGCGCTGCGTTCTGATCTCTATGCGTGCCCATGCTGCGCTGAACCTCCTCTGCTGATCTTTCAGCTCAAACGACTGAAGAAAGCGCTGATCACACGTGTGCTGGAGGACATCAGGGAATCGTTCAGAACAGCGTGCAGCAATCAAGAGGCTGCTGCGTTTAATGAGCTCGTCAGAACATGGAGTCCGAGGGTGCGACCCACACCGGCTCAAACTACAAAGACTATTTGCACCAAGCAGCGTTTTCAAAAGATGCCAACCTGCTGAAAGTTTCTGCTTTCAGTGCAGCGGCGGAGACTGCGAAACACATGAAAGACACAAACTTCCAAGGCTGTCAAAAGCGAATCACCTTGGTCACACTTTGACCGCTTTTCAGAATCGGCCGTGGCACAGAATCATGGGAAGATTCTTGCTGAAATGCTTTTTTTTTTTTTTGGTCAACATGCAGGACCATCTTTCAGCTTGTTGGCATCACGGGGCAAATACTTCTCAGTGTTACACAGAAAAGTATCCAAACATTGAAACGCTTTTATATAACAGACACGGGTCGGGGGCTCTGGAAAAAGATAACTTTTAACCCTCGAAACGCATTCGGGTCCATTTTGACCTGGAAAATATATATAAAAATTTTTAAAAACTGTATGGTTTCTAGTAAGGGAATGAAACTTTGCAAATGGTTTAAGAACCTCAAAATACAGATCATTTATTTTTAGTTATTTTTAAAGAGATATAACCATTAAAAAACACATCTCATGTTCGGGTCATTTTTGACCCGGGTACGTATGGAGTACCATTAGTGTCAAAAAACTTTTGTGACCTATATTCAGCCTTTTCCCCATATCCCACACACGTTGGGGCCTGAATTTTGTTGATTGACAAACCACTGCAGCAACTTTTTCATCTGAAAGTTAAAACAAGTCAAATGTATTTTTTTATTTTGTTGTTAGGTTGTTTTGATGTTTTGTTAGAAATATGTAGGTTTCATAAATTTGGACTGTTTTTGAGCAGTCATGAGTTATAAATTCAAATCTAATTCATTTATTTTCATTTCAATGGGATTGAAATTCTCAGATTATATGTTCTTTTAAATTGCATGCAATGATCCAAATAAGATTTCTCATCAATATTGAAGAGAGAGAGAGGGCATCATAGATTGGTAACATGGTAATAACATAGTAACTTTCAAAACTTTGACCTTTTTTACATTCACTCTCTAATGAGAAGTTGCTGATCAGATACAATATAGTTTTAGTTGAGAAATATTTAGTTATGACTGTTTTATAAAACAACGATTCTTGCGTCCGAACGGCGTTGACCTTTTTTACATTCACTCTCTAATGAGAAGTTGCTGATCAGATACAATATAGTTTTAGTTGAGAAATATTAAGTTATGACTGTTTTATAAAACAACGATTCTTGCGTCCGAACGGCTTGGGAATGTGAAATTCGCATACAGATTTTGATTGCATTATGAGGGTTAATTGACTTATTATATTTTATCTTCAAGTGCAACCTCAGCACAAGAGCCTTAGTGATATGCATATAATAAGACCAACATAAAACTGATTAAATGACACGTTTGTTATTTTCAGGGAGGGAACTTAAAGCGATAGTTCACCTAAAAATGAAAATCCAGTCATTAACCCATTTATAAGTTGCTCCAAACTTTCTTTTGAGGGACATAACAGCAGATGTTTTAAGAAATGTCTGTGTTTGGTTTCCAACATTCTTTAAATTATCTTCTTTTGTTTTCCACAGAAGAAAGAAAGGTTTTCAGCATCTGCATTGACAGTAAATTGGTTAAATTAGAATTATTAGCATTCAGTGGAAGGGTCTCGAGACGAGTTAAAATAGTTGTAAATGTTTTTTTGGAATTCCATTTCTCTTACAGCTGAATTTCATGTCATATCAGAGCTTCGAAAGAGATTGCACATGCTGTCACATTATCTTAAAGTCTGTGTCTGCTTCAGAGGAGACGGGGTTTAAGATGGAGACGGCGGCTTTATCTTTGGCTCTGACTGGATGTTGGTTTTGAACACACTGTCTGTCTGACGGATGACACTCGCGACAGGATTATTTCAATCTGCAGAAGAGAGATCCAGAAATTGCACAGCATATGTGAGCGGAAGCGTCAGGGTTTGTCAGTAAAGCACACAGTGAGGCGCACATATGCTGAAACAGATGCACAGAACTTCGACACACAGACACACGCGGCCTGCACTCGACCAGTTAAACGCCGGCAGTTCCTTTAGCGCGCATTAAACATCCATCAGGCTCTCGCTGATGAAGTCCATTAATTGCTGCGAGATGATAAAAGACAGCAGTCACATAACGCTCATACTGAACAAAGACTGCTAGAGAACCAAGTGCTCTCCTTTGCAATGCTGGACTAAATCGAATCTTCCTAAATGAGGACATTAAACACTTTTGTCGCATTTTATTTGCCCCACTTATAATGCAAGTCAAGGATTCTTGAATAAAAAGCTCATAATTTAGTTTTTCACCTTCTTTCTGAGTTAAACTGACTGTTTTTGTTACTTCACCTTTAACGTTACAATGTAACGGAAGTAGCAACTGATTTTCTTCTTCATATTGTGACGTATAGCCAAGTGAAATGGATTATCAAAAAAAAAAAAAGAACAAGTTATGATATTTTCATTAAAAATTACAACATTTTAACATGCATGGATGAAGTGTTCACAGTAAGATCAATAACATGCATTTTCAAACAGAATTGCACGGGACTTCATTAACATAAAACATAGCACTTATTTATCTTTTATATAACATGTAAAACAGATATTATACACTGAAAAAAAAATGGCTTTGAAACAATTTTCACTCAGAAATTTCTAGTAAATTTCACAAATAATTGCAAAGAAACAAAGTAACTGAAATAAACGTGACATTTTGAGGTAAAAAGACTGAAATAGTATTTTCTTGTTAAAAGTACTTTATTAACAACTTTCTGAACCAACAACCATTTTTTTACAGTGTAATAATAAACTATAATACCATACTGCAGTACTATAAAAAATAAAATAAAATAAAATAAAAGTAACCTTTTTGCAAATATATATAAAGTTACAGAAAATTATGGATAAAAAGGGTAATTGTGACTTTATCTCACAAATCTGTCTTTTTTCTCACAGTTTTCAGAAAATTAAGTTAAGACTTGTGAGATATAAACTCCCAATTACCTTTTTTATATTTTATTCTGTGGTGGGGAAAAAAAACAGAATTGCAAGATATAAAGTCAGAATTTCCGGATGTAAACTCAGAATTGTGAGATATAAACTGCCAATTGCGAGAAAAAAGTCTGAATTGTGAGATGCAAAGTCCCAATTACATTTATTTATTTTATTTGTATTTTTTTTTAATCTGTGGCAGAAACAGTCTTCCATATACATCGGTACCCCAAAAGAAAATCAGCTTTTTATTTAGGGTCACAATGTCTTGTCTCATAAATCTAAATAATAAATCATAAATCTCCAAACAGTGTTCCCTATAGCTGAATTTCTGTTCAAGTTTACAAGGTAGAAAAAACACCAGCTTTACAAGATGTCTACACAGGTGCTGATGAAACGACTCACACACACACACACACTCTCACACGCACGCACATCTGGGCTCGTCCCGTAGAGAGATCCGCTGACTTGCCCTCATTAGCTCCAATAAAGATCAACAGGGCTGCTATCAGACACAATACTGGGACATTTCCTCACTGTCTGCTGGAAAACCTTCAAAGTCCCGGTTTATTTCACTGACGCAAACATTCTGGAAAGCGAAAACTTTTATAACTGGTGAAAAAAAATGTGGTTAAAAAGTTATTAGGTATTGCTGTCTGAACTCATTTCCAGCAGCGCTGCTTTCTAAAGCCGAGGCCTGTGTTTGATCTGTCTGAATGTTAGCGTCGCTCTGATCCATTCTGCTTTAGAGAGAACCACACGCAAACACGCCAACTACACGCAAAACACCTCCACATTCACAGGTCTGAGACCACACTCTGAAAATGAGTCAAAACCTGGAAATGAACAGAAAAAAAGCGTACACAATCATTGATTGTTCACATGGATATTATAGTTAACTAAAACTGAAACTAAAAATTATAACCAAACATTTTTTTTTCAAAATCATTTTGAAAATAAACATTAACTAAGATTTAAAAAATAAAATAATAAAATTTAGCTACACTTCCCATTTAACTTGATGTACTAAAATCACTAAAACTACAATAAAATGTATATATATATATATATATATATTGCTAAAATGACAAAAACACAACAAGATTACTAAATTTAACTAAATTTAAAAATAATACAAAATACAAAAAAAAAAAAACACTGACTCAAGATATTAATAAAAACTATAATAATATCTCAATGATGCTGGATGGATCTTCATGCAGTCTTTTTCCTAAAAAATGTTTTCTTATGAATCAGACCCAGAAGTTTACCCTCTTTAACTTCAAGGCCATAACCATGTCTTGATCATTGGAGGAGACGAACTTATATACATACCAATTATGGATGACCGATAATGGATTTTTGCATATATTTTCCAAGTAATTTGGCCGATATCCAATGCAGACACCAATATATTTCCTTTTGTTTGGAAACAACACCAATTATCTCCTGTATAGAGATTATAAACAAATAATTTTTTATTTTGGCTAGCTGAGCAAAAACCTACTTTTTAGAACTAAATAAGCATTATTAAAGTTCTTTTTATAATGACAGTACATATAAAGCTTTGAATATAACTAAAATAAAATCAATCACTGCTGTTTTTGATTTATTGTTTATTTCAGACAGATGCAGTTGTAACCGTAACATTTTATTTGCAGGTTTGTAGATGGTCTAAAGCAAAAGAACTGTAAAAAGGTTTGTAGCATGTGAAACTGGAGAAAATAGCTCAGAAGAATGAGAGCCATGTTTTCTCTGTGAATAAGCACCATATTGTTTCTCCAGGTGATTCTGTCCAGTCGCCAAAGGCAGTTAGTTGACATGCTGAAGTGCTTCTGGAGCTGGAGGACTGATAACCGAATGATTTACTGTCTAAACAACACTTTAGCTATGCTTAATGAGCATTTCGCGCTCTCTAGGCATTGCAGAAATCATATTAAAAAGCCAACAGCACATCAGCACATCTAAAATAAACAGTTTTGTGGTTATGGTGCAGAAATGTTTGCTAGACTCAAGGGCAGAGCGCAGATCTGCTGCAATAAACACTGCAGGGACTCATTCGACCCTAACCCGGCACAAACTAAAACACTGTGTGCCGAGCGAAACCGGTTACAATCAGGCAGATGAGAGTTTTTATAGGAAGGCGAAACAAACATTTAAAACTAAAACTACAACATTTACTGTGCCATCTAAATTGTATCAAATGAATATACTGCATCAGCATAAAAGCCCACTCATAAAGATTTTACAACATATTTCACTGGAACACAAAACACATTACTTGATAGAAGTATGAAACTGTATTTTTATTTATGTATGCATTTATTTAATTATTTACGCAGTTATGTATTTATTTATGCATTCATTTAGTTATGCATGTTTGTATTTATGTACTTATGCATTTCTGTATTTATTTGTGTATTTATGAATGTATTTATTGTGCACTTATATTTTTATGCATTTATGTATTCATGCATTCATGTATGCATATATGCATTTATGTATTTGTGTATTTATTTATTTGCATGCATGCATTTATTTATGTATGTATTTGTGTATTTATTTATCTATGCATTTATTGGTGTATTTATGCATTTATGTATTTATGCATTCATGTATGCATACATGCATTTATTTATGCATGTATTTGTGTATTTATTTATCTATGCATTTATTGGTGTATTTATGCATTTATGTATGCATATAAGCATTTATTTATTGGTGTATTTATTCATCTATGAATTTATTGGTGTATTTATGCATTCATGTATGCATAGCATACATGCATTTATTTATGCATTTATGTATTTATTGATTTATCTATGCATTTATTGGTGCATTTATGTATGTATTTATTTATTTACTTGTAGAGAGGCTCTACAATGAAGAGGCTAGTTGTAGATAATTGGTATCCAGACTGATTGACTATAGCAGCCTCTCTAAACATCAATGAGCCTCTGGTGAAACAACAACATTATTTGAGAGAACAGCTTGTTACATTAATCAACAGCAAGTGTTTGGTGATTTAAAGCATGAAAATGGGACGTGATTTATCGCTTTATTTTGTTTTGTCATTATGGTAAAGAACAAACAAATCTACAGTGTGGAGATTGGAAACCAATTGTATATGAGACAAATCTATAGTCATCATATGTTGAGTGTGAACAAGTGAGGTTACAACAGCTCCATATTCTCAACAAAAACTGAGTGATTTTCAAGCTGTGATTTTTACTGATTCTTCACGGTTGAACAAATCATGAGGCAGAAAGTGAATGAATAAATTGGAAGATATAATTACTTTTCTCGATCAAGAGAATCCTTCGCCTACTGTAGTACATTTGCAAAGCCATTATTTATAATAGAGAATCCGTCACATTCTCCCAGTAATCACAACACACATTCACAACAAAAAGTACCAAACGTACCATGGTGCTTTTTAGTAGTATCATGGTATTGCTATGGTACACATCCAAAACAACCATGGTTTAAACAAAGGGTAGCATAAAGCAAAAAAATGCCAGGGTAATACATACAACCACCCCGAAATCAACATTAACTGTTCGTTGTTAGATCATGCTGACTAATGCATTAACCACAACATTAATTAATTAAGCTGTTAATGTAAAGAGATGCATTAGTAAATGTGTAAGTTAACATTAACAAAAAATTAAGTAATCCTGAACAGAGGTGTTGTTCACTGTTAGTTCATGTTAATTAATGCATTAACTAACCTTAACTAATGCAACCTTATTATGAAGTGTTACATTATTTTGATGTATTGCATGTTCACATATTCATACAACAACATACTCTGGGGACCATGAAATTTTAGTGAAAATAATCAAAAATACTGACGGTGGCTAGCAATGTTTTTCAAAAATGCTGGAGGGGAAAGAGTTCAAATGTTTTTTGTTTTTTTGTTTCTTCTTTTTATAGTTACTATATGCAAACTTTTATTGAAAATGATATAAATGTGAATACAAAGAGAGCATTTCTTTGAATGTTTTGGACAAAAAATTACTAATAGACACTATTTCCAATTTTATTTACTCCATAGTTGTTTGCAAATGTACCATGAGAACAGCAACATATTCGTTCAGTTTCATATCGCCACAGTGCTTCTTGTAAGAGAAATCAGAGTGTAACATCATATTCTGCAATAAACTCTTACTGAGAATAATAGACAGGAGATGCTATATAGACATAAGCTGAATGTAGAAAGTCATTCTGTTGAGAGGTTTGAGCCAGATGAGAATAAAGACAGGACAGAAAACAGTACGACTCTTTATACAGTCTGCATTATGATGAGTCAAGGTCATTTATGTGGGTGAAACACAGAAAGAATAGCACTATGAGTAGTATAAAGCTTTGTTTGTGTGCTGTAGTAACTCCACACTCCAAGAGTGTGTGTTTTATGTGTCGTGTGCTCACGTTCCTCTGTGAGTGTGTAATCTTTTTTTTTGTCCACGTGTGTATTCCTGCAGCAGCGATTCAATAGTCTGTGAAAGCGTTTGGAGATGTTTTCATACAGGCATGACGAGGACGTCCATTCTTAGTCCCAGCGGGGAAAGAAAAGGACAGTTTCTGCAGTCTGTCAGACAATGACCAGCCTCAATAACAGAGTGAAAGGACTTACAAAACACTTAAATATGATATAATACATAATAGTGGAAAACTACTTCTAACTACTACATTTATTTATCATATTCCCTTTTTCCCCATTTGTCCTTCACTGCAGGAGTGTTTCTAAAGCAGAGAAACGCAATAGAGCAGATACAAAATGACAGAAAAATTATCTGTTGCAATTATCTGTGTTTTTGTAATTCTGTAATGTTTTTCGGTTAAGGCAACTGACAGCTTTTACAGCGCTATCATGTCTTTCTCTGAAGGAGACAAATACAAAATAGACAGCAAAAACCATCGGCTCACTAGAATACTTGATTTTTTTATGCTACTGAAAGCAACTCAACCAGCATGTTTATTATATTTAAAAAATAAAAATAAGCATGAAATTAAGCAATTAGATTGCAATTATGCTAAGAGGCACTATACGACAATGCAAAACTCATTTCAGTCTACAAGACATCAGTCTGATTATATATAACATGTTTTTTTTTCTGAAAGAAATTAATGCTTTTATTCATCAAGGACGCATTAAATTGACCAAAAGTGACAGTAAAGATATTTATAATGTAACAAAAGATTTCTATTTTAAACAAACGCTGTCCTATTCATCAAAGAATCTTGAAAAATAAAATGCATCACGGTTTCCACAAAAACTATTCGGCAGCACAACTGTTTTTGAACACTGAAAATGATCAGAAATGTTTCTTGAGGAGCAAATCCGCATAAAACATTTTACAACATATCCAAACAGTTATTTTAAATTTTAATAATATCTCACCCATTTTTGACCTATTAAATGCAGCCTTGGTGAGCAGAAGAGACTAATTTCAAAGCATATCAGCATAATAGAATGATATATATATAAAATCACCAATGCACAATGGCTTTTAGTTCATTAAGTGCATGCATATGTAGAACTATCAGTGCATTTCATAATCTGGAGTCTCAAGAGTGATTGGTGCAAAGAGGAACTGGATTGGACTTGATCCAGACACAGAGAAAAAATAGCCTCAGTTTCTCTGCCAGTCGTGTAAGCGATCAGAAAACACACTTTCAGTACAGCAAGCGTCCTGATGAGCATAAGCCACGAGACACAAGCCGTGACTCAGGACTCTCAAATACTGACAAATGCAATCGAGTGGTGTGAAGCCATTTTTTCCAACGACATTCAGATGCAAATAAGCGCTCTGGTATTTCAGTAGATGCAACACTGAAAGTGTCCTACACCTACAGCTCTGCTCTAAGTGCGCTTTATGAATACATTGAGCTGGAGATCACACCGTGCTCATGTGTGCAGATTAAATCAACTAAAGGGCAGCACTATCAGTCATTCAGGACGGACGGGGAATTTAAAATGCTGCAAGAAAAGCTACACACATTGTAGCTCTGCTCCAAAACTTATTGAGCTGTACATTACATGTTCATTAATGACCGATTTCTGAACGACACACAAACGAAGCTCCCGAGAGACTCGACTCGACTCACAACGGATGCCAATACAGGTGATGCAAGAGAAACAAGAATCTGTAATGACCATAAATATACATGACTTCTCAATTGCCTTATTAGATTAAAATAGGGACAAATGCATGCCTTAAAATGCAGCCTCTGTAGCCATTTACATTAAATTGAATATTAGATTGTATATAATCTTGCACAGACAAGCAGGTAAATCAGCTTGGTCAATTTTTATGGTTTTATTTTTCAAACAATGTGTCCATTATTTACACATGGTTCATGCTCATTGTTCATGTTTATCTGAAACTATTTAATTGGATGTTAATGTTCACTTTTTACAATTGTTTTATACTTAATAGGTTCCAATGGTACAGAGTAGCGTTATTAAAATTAACTAAAACTATAAAAAAAAAAAAATTTTAAACATTACTTGATATAATATGAATGTTAAATGGAATAAAATATAAAAAACTCACTTATTTTATTTCAGCTAGGTGCCAAGGCAACATTTATCATTGTCATTTAGTTTTTCTTGATGTACTAAAATAAAAAAAATAAAAAAATAAAAAATATATAGGCATATTTAAAAACAACAAAAACGAATAAAAATGACAAGAACACAGAATAAAATTACTAAAACTTTAACTAAAATTAAAATAAAAAACTGAAAGTGTAAAAATAAAATCTAATTCAAAATATTACCCAAACTATAACAGTATCTCAATGATACCAAAACAAAATTGGCTCAGAGAACAAAGTTTGAAAAATTGTAAAAATTTTAAAGGGGTCATATGATGCTGCTAAAAAGAACATTATTTTGTGTATTTGGTGTAATGAAATGTGTTTATGCGGTTTAAAGTTAAAAAAACACATTATTTTCCACATACTGTACATTATTGTTTCTCCACAGAATAAAATTACTAAAACTTTAACTAAAATTAAAATAAAAAAACCGAAAGTGTAAAAATAAAATCTAATTCAAAATATTACCCAAACTATAACAGTGTCTAAATAACTATAACAAAAGTGACATTACCATAATGTTTGAAAAATGGTAAAACGAAACGCTTTACCACTTTATTTTAATGTTCAATTCTCGCTATTAACAAACCATTAACTAAGACTTATGCCTCAATAAACACCTAAATAGGGATATAGAATATAGTCATGCAGAATATGTGCTTTATAAGTACTAATAAACAGACTTTTCCCTTAATAAACACCTAAATAGGGATATAGAATATGTGCTTTATAAGTACTAATAAACAGTCAATATGTTAATAATATGCATGCTAACAAGCAACTAGTTAATAGTGAGAATTGGTCCCTATACTGAAGTGTTACCATGTTTTCTCAAATATTCATATAAGCAAGAAATATTTTTTGGTAACACTTTAAACTTTTAACTAGTTGTTTATTAGCATGCATATTACTTGCATATTGGCTGTTTATTAGTACTTATAAAGCACATATTAATGCATTATTTTGCATGATCATATTGTAGATATCTTAATCCTACCTCATACCTAAACTTAACTACTATTCATAAGCAGCAAATTAGGAGTTTATTGAGGCAAAAGTCATAGTTAATAGTGAGAACTGGACCCCAAACTAAAGTGTGACAGAAGTTTTTAAAACTGGACGTTTTGAACTCTAAGAGAACATTCAGAAATTATGTTTTCATAACTTAACGAGAACCTTTTTCGCTAGCCGTTTCATTCTCTTTTACATTCACAGTTCTGTTCCTCTGCTTCCTTCATGTTCACAAACTGACTGACAAAATTATTTTCTGTGATAATCAACAGCATGCCACGGATATTGTCGATCAGTAACTAAGACGAACTGACTTTATTATGGTCACTTATTAGTCTGGCAGACTATTACACGCTGGGAAGATGTGTATATGTAAAATCAATTTACTATTAACTCCAAGGACAGAAAGAGCACAAGTGACACATGCACAGCTTCTTTTCATTCCACATTCAGCAGCTGTAATATTACCGTCCTGCATGTTTTGTCAATGCATTCAAAGTCATAAAGATCTGTCAGAATGCACATGACACCAGTGCATACTTCAAGTTCATTTATATGACAAAGTCATGTAATATGCAGAATAATGTACAGTTAGTAAGGACAAGTACAAGATCTGTCAGTAACATTTAGCTCGATTCAAAGACAATGAAACGGATCGCAGGTCTAAAGCGCGGCATCCGGAGATTACAAAAGAAACGGCTCAATTACAGCACGAAGTCTCTCCTCTGTATCACTGTTTACAGAGCACAGCCTCACAAATGCTGCTTCTGCCAATCCGACAAGTCAATTACTGCTTCAAACACTGGTGAACTGGAGTTCTGGGACTACAGACGTAGACAGGAGTGTTTGGGAAACCTGTTCGCCAGTGCAGTTAGAGAAAAGACATTAACCCTCATAATGCATCCGGGTCCGTTTTGAACTGGAAGACATGCATGAAAATAAAAAATAAAATACATCGTTTTTAGTAAGGGAAGAAAACTTTGCAAATGCCTTAAGACACTCAAAATAAACTTATAATATATATATTTTTTTTTTTAAAGAGATATAACCATTTAAAAAAGAAAATGTTATATGTTTTGTGTTCGCGTCATTTTGACCCGGTTATGTATGGAGTCCCATTAGGTGTCAAAAATGCTTTTTTGTTAAATTATCTATGAAGTTATATTAGTCTCAAAAATCTCTATTCAGCCTTTTCCTCATATCTCACACACTTTTGGGACTGAATTTTGTTGATAAACATGAATATGCACACCTACGGACAAACCATTGCAGCATTTTTTCATCAACCTTTTTTCATCTGAAGGTGAAAGTTTATGCAAGTAAAATTAATTTATTTTGTTTGTAAACTTTTTTAATTTTTTAATATTTATGTTATTTTGATGTTTTGTTAGAAATAAATATTTTTACAAACCTACATACTGGACTGTTTTTGATCATGAGTTATAAATTCAAAGGAATTTAATTTACATTTATTATATAATTCTGAGATTAAATGTTTGTATAAATTTCATATTATGATATATTCAAATAAGATTTCTCTTATATATAATTGTTTTTGTTTGTTTTAAGTGTGGTGCATGTGTAATTTGAAATACCAGAATTTCTCAAAGAATTTATTTTTTAATTAATAAAAAAAGGGATAGATGAGAAGTTGCTTATCAGATACAATATGGTTTTAGCTGAAAAACACTGTGTCTACGTAACAAAATAACAATTGTGTGAAATGCAGATTTTGAATGCATTATGAGAATTAAATTATTTGAAGATGGAGAGTGGGAATATGATTGAAACAACAACAACAACAACAACTCAATCTAGCATATAACTATTGATGACTGCATAAAAAAACGTAAAAACTTATGAAATACGAAAAGATCTGTTAACTCCAGCCACTGTCCATCTAAAAAGAGACCTTTAAAGAAATCCTTTCAGATTTTCATTGAGCAAAGCAGTCCGAACACAAAGACACTTGTCATGTCCTGTAGATTAGTTCACATGAATGATAAAGTCCTGGGTTTGTGAAAAGCTTTCATTGCCTTTGGTTGTATTGAACTAATGGAAGAGTTGGAATGATGCACAGCTGTCTCAGGACGCCAAATCATTCATCTCTCTGTAGTGCTCTTAAAAATTGTTCTGGAAATAAAAGCCCTGAGGAGCTTCGATAGATAATGACGGTTTCTTCTTATTGATATAAAAGAAAAGAGACACAGAAATGGCCTATTTTATTGCCAGATGTTACGTCTTATGGTTTTGCTGCTTCATAGTAGCTAAGCACAAGCCTTTTAGTGCTCAAAGAAAATAAAGACAGAACTGTCTGCCATCATTTCATTTTATGAACCAATTGATTTTTACTTAAATGAGTCCTATTGGACAGTGCAGCTGAGGATTGCATTGAAATAATACTTGACTACGAGTTCTAAAACTGATAAAAATGCATGCATTTATATGCATTAATCCATGTATATTTCATATTCTCCAGTGCAACAGAGGATTGTATTGAAATAATAATAAACGGCAATGAATTCTGAAGCTTTATAAATGCATGCATTTATATGCATTAATGCATGGTTCGACTACAAAGCAACAGAGGTTTGCATTGAAGTAATAAACAACTATGAATTCTAAAGCTGATTATTAAAAAAATGCATGCATTTACACTACCAGAATAATTACAAAGTTTGGAATAATTAATTTTTTAATGTTTTTGAAATAAGTCTAAATAATATATATATATATATATATATATATATATGCTGTATTCAAATAATTTACTGTATGCAAATAAGTGCAGCCTTGGTGAACAAATGAGACTTCTTTCAATAACATTATAAAGTTAGAATTTTTCCTTATTATTAATTTCCTTATTAACTTTTTATTTCAATGCAATCCTCTGATGCATTAGAAAAAAATCGTAATTATTCCAAACTTTTGCATGTATATTAGTGTATATGCATTAATGCATGTATTTCTTATTCTCTACTCACCCTGAAGTCTATACCGACTGTTGAGATGAAGCTCCCAGCCAGAAACGCTCCATCTTTAAAGCGAACCAGCAGACAGGTCTTCCCCACCCCAGAGTCACCAACCAGCATTACCTGGAGAGAGAGAGACATATGAAAGATGGAGCAGAACACACAATCTATCCCATCATCTCTCCTCTCATCTTCCCTGCCTCTTATTCATTCTATTAACAACCTCTCATCTTTCCATCAGTGCCTCAGTCAAACTAGGCCTCATTCCCTGCAGCACTTAGAAAGACTTCTTCAAGGCTGTAAAGATTAAAGGCAGGAATATCGGAGAGGAAAGGGTTTGCTTGCAGAGAGATGAGACTAGAACAAAACTACACACTTAATATAAATGCATTATTCACCAGATCAAACTGTCTTCCACATCAGCTTCACCTAAACATTTCAGCTTAAAGCTCAAAACATCTTATTATGCAGAATGTGGCTGGAGAAATCAGAATACGTCAGTGCTGAATGCAAGTAAGTGAGTGTACTTGCATCAGGCTGGATAACCCAGTTGCCGTGCTCCAGCTTATCTGTATTGACACAGCTGTTCAATTAGAGCACGTGCTTAACTTCAGTCAAACAGAGCGCGTAATTCTCGTTCATATGGGGCGGCTGGATAGCATTGCATTGTTTTTAAATACTGCTGTAGCACAAATAAAAGTCCCAATCTAGTGAAGCTGCACACAATCATCAGAGCTATGAAATATAAATTGTATAACACAGTTGCCATGTTTATGCTGGCAAACTATTTATGCTCACATATGCATACAGATGTATGGCAAGCCATTTTCCCCTTTAAAATGTAATAGCTAAAACTTACTATTTTCTACTGTTAATGTTATTAGTGCTTATCTTTCAATATTATTAAGTAATCAAATAGTAACTAGTGTCTATTCAACAACTGGACCTAGTGACACATTGCCTAGATACTAGCTAGAATATGAATATTTAATATCTTCTGAATGGTTAGTGCAATTCAAATAGTCTAGTAGTCTCTGAAAATACTTATCAGTAAATAAAGAAAATACTAGTTGTAATAGAATAGTTACTTGATACTATTGAGATACTGACTAGTAGAAAGGCGGTAAGTACTAGTATGGAATGAATGAGAACTATTGACAAATTGAATCGATACAGTTAGAATTGGAAAATCAGACTAAATTGTTAGTTAACTAGTCACTGTAAAAATAAAAACACGCTATTACCAGTAACAATGGAATAGTTACTTGATACTATTGAATGACTAGTAGAAAGGGAATAAGTACTAGTATGTAATGAATGAGAACTAGTGACCAGCTGAATAGATAATAGTTAGAATAATCTGCATCTTCTAAAAGGTTAGTGAAATTCAAATATACTACTAGTCCCTGAAATTACTAGTATAGGCTATAAAAATGCTATTATCAGTTACAATGGAATAGTTACTTAATACTACTGAGATCATGACTATAGAAGGGGAATAAGCACTGAATAAAAACTAGCCTAGTGAGAAACTGAATAGATACCAGTTGAAATTTTAAATAATTTGCATCTTCTAAATGGTAAATGAAATTCAAATATACCATGGTATTGCAATGGAACAATGGAATAGTTAGGCTACTTGACACTAGTGAGATTAGTTAGAGCTAGTAGAAAGGGAATAAGTGTTAGTATGTAATGGACGCTCTGAAATTGTATTTAGTAGATATATTCAAACACTAGTAACATAAAACAAATAAAGGACTATATGTATATTCCTCTTGCCATACTGCACTGGGTTCGCGTTGTTGAAAGCGGCTTGTCGTGTACCTTGAAGGCGATGTCGTAGAATTCCCCGCTGCTGCTGAGAGAGGGTCTGCTGGGATGCACCACTCCGTTGGAATGGGTCGGGACTTTCTTACCCTTCTCTTTATCGCTGTTCGGAGATGAGCTCGGTGTACCCCCCTTTCCGTTGACCGCTTTTTTCCTCGACATTATGATTGCTTATTCCCCGTGCGAACGTGCAACGAGTAATTAATGAGCAGCGAAGCGCGCGCTCTATCCGGTTCACTTCTCCCGTTGTCTGTGTTTTAGTAAGCGTGAATTAACTTTTCATCAAGAAGCGCGCATGACTTAAGGGCTCCGTCAAATAAAGAGTGCGTGCAGCGCACCTGCTTCCGCGGCTCGCAATGTCGCTCCGTTTTACGCAACTGGTCCGGCAATTAGTTGTTGTTGTTGTTGTTGTTGTTGTTTTAGAAAAGAAAAAGCGTCTCCGATCCCTGCCTCCCGAATGCACCTGTGCGGCTGCTCTGAAAGGGAGAGTTCACCTCACTCCTCTAAGCAGCGTAGTACTGCACGCGCGCAGGGCGCATTGTCAACAATCAGTGGAAGTGTTGGCCAACGCAAACGCTCGCGCTCACTCTCCACTTGTTGGAATGCAAAGCTCCCTTAAAGGCGCAGTGTTATTTTGAACGCACACCAGGATTAGTTTTAGTCAGGGGTCTCCAGTGTCCTGCAGACTTCAGCTCCAAGCCTAATCAAACACACCTGAACCAGCTAATCAAGGTCTTACTAGGCATACTAGAAACGTCCAGGCAGGTGTGTTGAGGCAAGTTGGAGCTAAACTCTGCAGGACCCCGGCCCTCCAGGACCGAGTTTGGAGACCCCATTGGAGACAATGAATGAACCAAGTTATTAAGAATTTTTAAAAAACTTTTTTTTTTTTAATCTTACTGTAGTAGATCAGACAGTATCCCAGTAAGCCCGTTTCTGCCACGGAATAAAAAATTACGAAGGTAGTAATTGCGACTTTTCTCACAATTTGCTGTTTACTTCTCACAATCGTGAAAAATCAGAATTGCGAGATATAAATGCACAATTGCAAAAAAGATAAATTCAGAATTACGAGATATGAACTCATAATTGTGAGATTCAGAATTGATAGATTTAAAAGAATTGTGAGTTATAAAAACACAATTGTGAGAGAAAAAAAGTCAGAATTGCAAAATAGAAACTGACTTTCTTGCCATTCTGAGTTTACATATCTCTTATTATTTCTAACAATTCTGATACTTTTCTCGCAATTCTAAAAAACAAGTCAGAATTACTATAAAATAGAATTATTGCAAGATATAAACTTACAATTGAGAAAAAAAGTAAGAATTGTGAGATATAAATTTGCATTTGTGAGAAAAATGCCTGAATTGTGATAAAAAAGTTGCAATTACCTTTTTTATTTATTTTTTCCATTCCATGGCAGAAATAAATAACTACGAGAAATATAAACTCAGAATTGCAAGAAAGTCTGTTTCTATTTTGCAACTCTGACTTTTTTCACCACAGAAAAATATTTATTTAAATAAATAAATATCGTACAACTGTGAGGAAAAAAAAATCACAATTACCTATTTGTATTTGTATTTATTTTATTTATTTATTTTATTTTTTTGTGGCATAAACAGGTTTCCATACTTTGGATAAAATCATCTGCCAAATGCATTATTGCTCAAGGTCAGCTTAATAGTACAGTGCTCTCATAATGTGAAAGGAACAGAAAAATAACAAGATGTTTAGGCTGCATATCTTACAGACAAGCAAGCATAAACGCCTAGGCCGGAATTATCTTTTTGTGATGCATGTTTGAGCTCATTAACTCCAGAAGACATGTGAGGTCACCTGCAGAATGGGACTTTTACATTTAAGGAAACTGAAAGCAATGTTTGTGTGGTTTCGCACATCTCACTGCATTCTGGGACTTTGATATTATTCTCAACATAGTCATGTGCACGTAAAGTGACCTGGAAAGGTATGCAGACTTAAAAGATGCATGAGTGTAATTGCACAATAAAACAAAATATCAACGCAAGTAGCATCTGCATTTTTTACTGCATCTCTTTAAGTGTTCACTGTATTTAAAACACATAAAAGGTTTTGCACTTTCATTAAGCATTGTTTCTAAGAACAAGTTTGCCATAATACTGTTATGTTACTGACCAAATTCATTTTTAGGGAATAAATAATAATAATAATAATAATAAAAACTGTTAATTAAACATTTGACTGAAAATAGCTGGAAATAAGAATTATTTTAAAAATGTAAGGAATAAAAATGTAAAGAAAATATTAAATTAATAATAATAATAATAATTATTATTATTATTATTATTATTATTATATTGTTAATTCAACATTTGACAGATTTTTAGGGAATAAAAATGAAAAGCAAATATTTTTTTTAAAAAGTAATATTACTGTTAATTATTATTATTAATTGAACATTTGACCGAAAATACCTGTAAATAGAAATAATTTAATTACTTTTTAGAAAATAAAAAAATATATATATATTAAATTACAGCAGTATTATTTGTTGTTGTTGTTGTTGTTATTATTATTATTATTAATAATAATAATAATATGGGAATAATTTAATAAATTTTTAGGGAATAAATTTTTTAAAGAAAATATGAAATAATAGTACTGTAATTTGTCATTACTATTAATATAATTTTTTATTATTATTATCATCAATAATAATTATAATAATAATGCTTATTATTATTATTATTTAAAATATATATATTAATCAATTAAAAATATATATTTATCCAATATAATTAAGACTTCTAATATTGCTTCTTCCAATATTCCTTTAATTTGTAATGTAAATGCAATGTCATATGTACAGTACATGCCCTGAGTTGTGTATCTGATGTTTAGTATTGAGTTCCCCTCACAGCACACTAAACCAGTACATCACATCTCTCTCAACGGTTTCTGTGCAACGCAGCTGTTCAGAGGTCAGAAATAAACACACTTTCACTTAAAGCTCACCGTTATCCAGCTCTCGTGTCCTGAGGGGTAAAACTTACAAACTTCTGTTGGTGCTTTACAAAAGCTCTATAGAAGATTGATGATCTCATTTGTCTGCAGCTGAATTATTATCGCTCTGTGCGCGTTACATAAGGATTATAAATAATCTCAACACTTTCTATTGACTGGGCTTTTAGTACTGGGGTGAAATTCATCTCCTGGTGAAGAATTCATTATGAGAGAGTGACAGCAGTGATTTCAAATCAGACAGAGCCACGACTCAACTCATGCATCCACATGCATTCATCAGAAAAATCTCCTGGTTTTTGTTTGTTTGTTTTGTAAACTGGGTCTATCATTCAGAATGAGTGTCCACTATAAACAAAAGGACAAATCTAGTTTAAAACACACGTCAAGATGAAAAAAATGTTGGTCTCATATGGTTTTGAAAAACTTTTTTGCTTTTTCAAAACACGTTTAAAAACTTGAAAAATGTCATGTGGTGTAACTATCATGTAAAAAATACATCTTGTACACAATTATTATTTTCAAAAAAAGTTTTTAAATATGTTTTATTTACAGATATCATTAATTATTTATTCAAAATATCATTGCATTTTAGGGAGTTGCACCACATGACATTTTACAACCTGTACTAATCTTTAAAAAAAATCCTCATAAAAACATTTTTTTATTCATTATGATATTAGCACAGTTGTATCACCCTGATATTGTTTTCTTTATGTCCCCTCCCCAAAAATATCAAAATGAATTTTAATGCAGAAACTAAAATAACCTCATAACAGAAGAGAACAATTATTCTAATTATAAGTATTCAAGTAACTGCATGTGTGAATCGCATTTTTTATGTATTTCTTAATGTAGTTCTTAAACGTTCCCATGGACTGAGCCTCTGAATCCCTTCAACCTTGCCCCCTTTCTGCCTGTTTCTGAAGCCTATGCTGAGACACATCTGGCATCCCAGACTCTTATTTTCATGCTATCTGCCAACTAAAAGTAACATTTCATGCATGGTAAAAATTTCTTACAGCAGCTTTAAAGGAATAGATTTGCTGAAAACGTCCTCACCCTCTGATCATCCCAGATTAGGATGAGTTTGTTTCTTCATCAGGTTTGGAGAAATGTAGCATTGCATCAGTGTCTCTGCAGTGAATGGGTGCCGTCAGAATGAGAGTCCAAACAGCTGATAAAAACATCACAATAATCCACAAGTAATCCACAGCACTCCAGTCCATCAGTTAACATCTGGAGAAGACAAAAGCTGAAACACATCCAGCATTAAGACGAATTTAACTCAAATACATTGAGTCTATAATTCATAATAACGCTTCCTCCAGTGAAAAAGTGCATCTGCTGTTGTCTCGCACATCAAAATATTTAAAGGGTTTGTTTTGGACTGACTGCAACTAAAATACATGTTTATAGTGATTTATAACAACACTGATGCAGCTTATCTGTACTGTTTTTCTAGCAACAATGCAAATTTGACCACTTGTGGCTTACAGTGCATCTCCTCTCTCTGTTTAACCTGGAAAGCAGCATGTGAACCACATGAGCCAGTCCAGTCTGTAGTGATACGGCGAGATGGTTACACAGGTTTACACAGGAGCTCATACTCCTCCCAAACCACATCTTCTCTGGTGTGATTGATGCTCAGTGCCCTGAAACACCACCTCCATCCGCTCCTTAGTGACACGACGCGTGCACCGGCTCTGCCATCTGCTGGTTACTGATGAGGTTTATATAAATGTCAAGCTCAGACAGAGACAGATGCGGTACCTGCCGAAGGCTCTGTGTGTGTTGAAGATCCGCAGGAGATCAAATGAGGTGTTGGAGCTCAGCAGGTTACTCAGATACGCTATCAGAATCTCCAGAGACACACTCAATCAATCAACATACACCTGACCAGAGACACAGTCAGAGGCCGAGAAAAACAGCCAGTCACAGGGAGACGGATCTGATCTGAACCGAGAGTCCAAACATACACTACCTCAGTAAGACCGTAAGACTTTTATTCAGCAAAGATGCATTAAAGCGATCAAAAGTGACAAAAGATTTCTATTTCAAATAAACACTGTTCATCTGTGAATCCTGAAAAATAAAATGCATCACAGTTTCCACAAAAATATTGTGCAGCACGACTGTCTTCAGCATTGATAATAATCAGAAATGTTTCTTGAGCAGCAAATCAGCATATTAGAATGATTTCTGAAGATCATGTGACACTGAAGACTGGAGTAATGATGCTGAAAACACAGCTTTGATCACAGAAATAAATGACAGTTTAACAGATATTCACACAGAAAACAGCTGTTTTACATTGTAATAATATTTCACAATTTTTACTGTATTTTTGATCAAATAAATGCAGCCTTGGTGAGCAGAAGACGTAAAAAATGTTACCGACCACAAACTTTTGAACTATAGTGTACATAAATATAATTGAATACTGAAAAGGATCAATAAAAAATAGTTAAGCATATTAAATATATTTTAGCCAACATTTGTGTGCAATGCATTTTATACATATTTTAGTATTATTTATATACTACTATATTTTTTATGAATATAGCTTTACTTTTTATGCTTTTATTTTAATTATTTTTTTGTGATTTTATTTTAATTTAATTTAATTTTTTTAGTAATTTTGCTATGTGTACTTTTGTTATTATATATATATGTGTGTGTGTGTGTGTGTGTGTGTGTGTGTGTGTGTGTGTGTGTGTGTGTATGTATGTAACAATTCAGGATACATTTATTTCATTTGTTTTTATTTTTCAATTTTAGTTTTTACTTATTTCCAGTCAGTAAAGTCAAACGTATTTCAGTTATTTGCCAACACTGAAAAAAAAATGAGTGTAGAAATAACAAATAATTACAAAGAATCAGCAAGTAACACACTGAATTAAATGAAAAAAAAATTAAGTAGAATTTACAACTTTGAAAAAACTTTTTTACATTGAAGGCAACATTTCTAATTTAAAGTTTTCCATCTATTATTTATATTTGAATCATGTTTTTTTGTTTTTGTTTCAGTTAACAATAATAACCTCTGCTGATGATATCTTGTTATGTGTTATTATTAAAAGCGCATCGTTCAGTACTTGTGCGTGTGAGTAAAGCATGCAGAGACCTTTAGTGCAGAGCAGCAGAACTCAGATTCCCAGGAATGATCAGAGCAAGCTGTTAGAAAACACACACAAAAACACACTGTAGGCTGCCATGAGGAAATGATGCTGAAAATAACAACACTGTTGTGTTTGGTTGAGCTATGCACTGGGTAAAAGACCCAGTACTGCCACTAGATGGCAACAAAGCTGTGATTGAAACTCTTCTGAAATGATCTGGAAAATATTAAACCACAGCTTTCACATTTATAAGTGGGGAACAGTTTGCTCTGGAAGAGGATCTGCAGGACTCCGTTCAGCATGCCATTAGTATGCAGTATATAGCATTCAAGATGCAATTTAATCCCTACAGAGTGTCCACTGCTACCTCACAGGAAACACCGCATAATATCACATCACAAAAATACTTATATACTAATATAATTACATGACCATTTGTTTGTTTGTACATAATTATACTAATTATCCAGTATGTGTACATGTACATTTATGTTAATGTTAATTATGTGATTTAATCATATGTATCAAAGTAAATAAAAAAAAAATACAAAAATGACATATAATATATATTATTATTTATATATATATTAAATATTAATGTGGATATTTATGTTGTTGCAGATCAGTTTTCCTGGTTTGGAGCTTATTCCTCCTGTCACCTTTAAACTGTGCTCGGGTAAATTATAAATATAAAAATATAAAAATATATAACTATACATTATATTTAATATTATATAATTATTTCATAATTTATTTATTTCCTATTATTATTATTATATGTGAAATATTAATTGTATACAATTTATTATTTATGCACTTTTTAATATAGTACATTATGTCACTACTTGTTTGATAAGACTAATTATAGTAATTATGCAGCATGCGTACATCTAATAATGTAAATTAATAATATATCAAAGTAAATAAACCTAAAAATATATGATATATAATATTAATTATATAATATTAATTTTATATACAGCATTTTATAATATTTAATAAATCTATTATTATACATATATTATACAATTTTAATACTGTATATTATACTTAATATAAAAATAATCAGAAATTATTCTCAAAACCCCTAAATCAATCAAAAATTATACATAAACAATTAAACACTGCAATCAATTAGTATGCAAATATTGTCATTTTTAGTATTTTACAGTTTTTCTCGATTGCTAACACACTATAACTGATTCATTTGGCCCAATTTTTCAAACCATTCATACAGTTCTCGAAACAAAGACACGTTTCTCAAAACTTTTAACACATTTCACTGGTTTGCACACACGCTCCAATTTACTCAGTGTTTTCTGCAGAACTCTACACAAAAACGCCATCACTTTGCACAGGTTTAACCATGTCCTCATTCAGAAAACACAAACACACAATATAATTAACTCAAGCATCACAAAATGAACTCAAACCGCACACATTTATCCATGTGTGAACATTAAGCAGCAAAACTGATGACACACAGGTCAGAATCTCAGGATGATATGCACAAGAGCACAAGTGATTATGAGTTTTGGAAAATGAAATACTCCTGATGAAATACAAAGCACTATAGTTGAGCATGTTTTTCTGCATGCACAGACCGTGAGGGAAGTTAGCCTACAGCTCATCTACAGGGTTTCAATACTACTTACACATACAATATAATTACAGTACATAGCTGCAGTACTTCAGATGAAAGAACTTTCATTATTCTATGTACAGTAAACACTGTAGTACATGTTGTACACCCTCAAACTCATTACTGTTGGATTGATTTGTAACCAAGTATGTACTGTATTTGTGCAGAACTGAGAGACGGTGTAGCAGCTTCACCCTGAGGTCAAGACAGGTGTGTTTGACCAGATTAACATGAACGATACCAATCTGCATAAGCTAAATAAACCCATATCTATGACTAACAGCTCTCATTTTTAAATGACAGTAAACGTTTCTTAAAGTTTATTGCTGAATTTTACTGTATCTGCGTCCTATATTTATGCCGTATACTGTAACAGTCATTGACTAGCAAAAGGATTCATGTGATGCAATTTGGCAGAGGATGCTGAATAAATGAATGAATGAATGAATTTAATTATGTATTTTTTTATTTATTCATTCATTATTTATTTATTTCTGTAAAGTAACTGACAGTATATTCCAATGTGTGTTTACTGTATATTCAGTTGTTTGGTTTTTGAACTTTTCTTTC
>NW_015632479.1:37859-49981 GCF_001515625.1 Sinocyclocheilus rhinocerous
GTGTTCTCTAGGCAGTGAAGTAGTGTGTGTATTTGACAGGTTTGTGTGCCAAAGTCTGAGTCTGACAAAAGAGAACATGTTTTGGACTAAACTATTTGACTTTGACCTGGAAGTTTGAAGTTTTGCCCAAGTTGGTGTGTAGTTTTGAGATTGTGTTTATAGTTGTGAGAAAATGGTGAATTGTTTCATGAACTGTGTGTTAGCAATCGAGAAAAACTGTAATATGAATACAATTTTGTAAATAATAATACTATAATTAAATTTAAAATTCTATATTTAATAATAATATTCCTATGAAATCCTCAGATGGTTGTAACATCAACAAAACATTGATCATGTGCTTCCAATCTACCTGCCCCCAGAAAAGTCCCAGTATCCCTTACCACAATTATGGGAAAAAAGTTGATTTGGACGAGACTGCAAAGCGCATTTATAGCATTCTGACAGTAAAATCGTAACTTCTGAAGGCTACTTAAAAAGTCCCAGAGCTATTTTGCTCAAACCCTCGCTTGATTTTAAAGCTTTTTAAGTGTTGCTTAAAAAAAGCCCATGAGCTTTCAGCTCAAACCCTCGGCTGATTTTAACAGGTTTAGAGGCAATTTTGAACTCAGTTGTGGCAGCAAATGAGGCGTAGTTAAGTAAATGGAGCTCACATCTGAAGGAAGGCATATGACACTAATCATAAACTCACCGCATCCAGGTGACAGAATTTAACCAGACAAACGCCTGTGTGTGTGTGTGTGTGTGTGTGTGTGTGCGGTGCTGTTTGCGTGTGTGTGTGTGTGTGTGTGTGAACTATACTCCATTAATCGTTAATGTAACACATTTTTAATATTACAAATGATATAATCAGCATAACTGATGTTGGATCAATAATTGCACATGTATTTCGTTGTATTTCAAACTTTCGAAATTCTAAAGATTTCTGTTTGAATTTGATTTTGAGTCCCAGATTTTGGTTCTCACTCGCTTCTTTTGTATCAAACTGTTTAAAATTTTTACAATTTTTAAAATGCTTTTCTCCTTCAGTTGTCGTTCTAAAGCTCAGTAACTAGTGCACTTTGCACTCAATCGTGGGGAGGTCAAGACAGGTGTGTTTGACCAGATTAACCTGAACGATACCAATCTGCATAAGCTAAATAAATCCATATCTATGACTAACAGCTCTTTACGTACGTGCAAAAATGTTCATGAAAGCCCAAAATAGTCTGTTTATTTCATTTACACCATTAATATCACTGAATTTCTCTCTATTTGCTGCTGGCAAAGTGATAATTAAGATAAATGTGAGGAGATTGAGTGCTCAAAGCAAACAGAGGCGTCTGTAACATTCTCAGATGCCTCGAAGGAAAACTACCTTAAATAACCAAACTAAAGCCACGTCTGCTGCTTTCAGTGAATAAACATGAAGACAGTGGCCCTCTCACCCACCGCTAGCCCTTCCCAGCATGCCGTGCGCCGTGTTTGGGCAGCGTGAATGACTGTAGTATGTGGACTGGCGCCTGTGGCGGCCTCTGGCTGCTGAAGTCATGGGGATTGTGGAGGAAGTCATCCACCACTCCAGGGATTCGTACCCGGATACAGGACTAGTTATGCAACAGTCAACTAGCTATTAGTAGGCTATTCAAATTTATTGAACTTGAACAATGCAAAAATGTGCATATTTCAGGTTGGTTCAACCAATGTGCATGGACAATGTGGAGCAAAACTAAATGCAAATATATATATAGTTGCTGATGCAGTGTTTCTCGTTATCATTTAGTTGAACCTGATTAACTAAAATAATTTAAATCAAATAACAAAAACTATAGTATATCAATGATACTAAAATAAAAAATAAAAATAATAAAATAAAGCTATATTACAGTTTTTCTCAGTCGCTTTGGTACATTTCTCAGATCAGAATTGAAATTCTCAAAACTACCTTTTCAATCTTCACATCATTGTGTCACTTGTGCACTTCAAAAAAGCAGTTTCTCATTTATTTGAACAAGTTGCAAATCCTTTGGTACATCCATGCAAATGATTATGTACAATTCTCTGCTGTTTCCTACATTATCAATTGCTTATGTCATGTTGATCAAAATGTATTATAATGGGTCTCTGTTGAATAGTCTCACCCCCCACAACATTTAGGCATTAGTTCATAGCATAAGTCTTTACATGCAAAATGGTTGAACAAGTTGTCATAATATGTCAAGCATATGATATTCGTTGTGATGTGGATGAGAATTTGTGGCCCAACAGACCGGAACGTCAGGAGGTGTAGGAAGACTGCACTGTAATTCCTACAGCACTGCATGTAGAGTTTTCCCTAAGGAGATTGTCCTATGTTCACATTTCTACTTTTTTGTTTTTTTTTCTTTGTGCTATGCAGTGCTGTCTTCCTTTCTGTATCGCAATGACATGGTCTGTCAACAAATTACAGTACAAACAGTAAAAGCATAAATGAAAAAATTTAGGTGTTTATATGCTTAAAACTTCTACTAACTTGGTAAGAAACATTAATTAATTCAAAGGAAAACAAGTTTATTTTTTCTGAACCCATTAGCAGATTTTTTTTCTTGTTTTCATCAAAAACCTAGTTACTTCTGATTGATTTTTAGATAGTCTTAATATCTTAATGCTTACACTCTAACCAAGTTTATTATTGTATAAAACAATGAAAAATAACATTCCCTTACTTGAAATAAAATGAATATTAACTGAAAAAAAAAAATTTATATTAAAAAAAAAATTAAGCTAGTTGGCAAGGGGAAACTTCTCACTTTTATTTAGTTTAACTTGATGTATTAAAATAACTAAAACTGAAATAAAAATTTATAAAAACTCAACAGACTTTTAAAAAATATATTAAAAATGACAAAAATTACTAACATTTTAAAATTAAAATTAAAACAGAAAATATCAGAATAAAAAGTAATTTAAAATAATAATAAAACTATTATAGTATCTCAATTATTTAAAAAATAACACTGATTTAAAGCTACAGCACATTCCTCTACACTGCAAAAAAAAAAAAAAAAATGGTAAATTGGTAACTTTGTCTTGTTTTCCAGTACGAAAATCTAAACAATCTTAAATCATGATGGATATACTGCAGATGCAAAATGACAAGATATTAAGTCTTGTTTTATGGGGGGGAAACTAAATTAAGTGAGTTTATGCTTAAAACAAAAGAATTTCTACCAATGGGGTAAGAAAGCTAATTCATTGAAAGGGGAACGTTTACTTTTCTGACTCCATTAGCAGATTTGTTTCTTATTTTTAGCTCAATTTTGATTATTTTTTTCAGAAAACAAGATTGAATATCATCAGTCATTTAGCATCTCAAGTAAACGCATCTTGATTTAAGAATGCAGATATTTGTACTGGAAAACAAGATAAAAATACTAAAGAACAAAATCATTTTTGCAGTGTAGAGCATGGCACTCGCAACACCAAGGTCATGGGTTCGATTCCCAGAGAATGCATGAACTGATTAAATGTATGCAATGTATTCAATGCAATTGCAAATCCTTTTGGATAAAAGCATCTGCCAAATGCATAAATGCTGATGAAAAAAAGAGTGAAGGTTTAATTGAAATGTACCAGCAGTGTGAATAAGCCAGCAACTGGAGACTCACTGAGATCATATTCTAGCAACAGCACTGTGCTAAAGGCCAGTGCACTTGCAAAATGATTCCTGGAAAGACAGCCATCGTGACTGGTCTACTATGATTTGCTTTGAAAACACTGACTTCTAAATGGCAATTCATTTAAACGTATTATATTAAATTACTATTCCACTTCCAAGATATCTGCTGGATCGTGCATAAACAAGGATTTGAGCTAATAAAACATAACTGTGCAAGGTCTTATACCTGTTAAAGCTCCCGTGAGAATTAAAAAACTTGAGCTCAGCATAGCAAAAAATAATAATAATAATAATGAACTGGGGACTCCCTTATGGGATTCATACAATATAATTCGTCATCACTTCCTGTGAGCTTGCCAAACTGAAAAACAGAAGTGAAATGGAAAAAACCGGGGGCTCTGCCCAGTCGCTGTAATATAGCATTCAGAAATTAAAAACAAGAGGTATGGGACACGGGCCAGGAACAAGGTCTGGTTGAGCAACGAATGTTAAGAAGAGAGACTCAAGAAAAGAGCAATGAACTTATGAATCCATATGTCTGAAAGCTGCTGCATGCGAGGATGCCACCAAAACAGATTCATTATCTTAAATAATCCCGTGCATGCATTCAAATACTCACTGGCTGATCGCCACAACTAGAGTTAATGTGAAAAGTTATGATTGCAAATCCAGTTGTGTTGTAATTGGGGTGCAGCCTGGTTTCATACGGACATAAATCAGGCTCAGGCTTATTACAATGTTCGGTTGTAGCTCTAAAACAGGAGCGCAAATTAGTTCCATACACTGTAAACTCAAGTCATCCGCTAAATTCCTGTGCGTGTTTGATACATTGGCATTTTAAGGCTCGTTATATTTTTAAGCCGAAACACCACCACAAACCAGCGCCGTGGACCACACAAAAACAATATGAGGAACACAAAAGTGTCCCATTATACATATACATTATACATCCCATCAAATATATCTAAATACATCTAAAAATGTTTAAGTATATAATACACATATTAAAGAATAAAGAACTTGACATTTTATTATTATAGCAATTTTATATATTAATGTGTTTTTTTTTTTGTAAAAAGTACACGTTTGTTAAACATGCACATATGCATAAACATAAATATGTGGGTATATATATATATATATAAACTTTCATTCAGCAAGGATGTGTTAAATCGATAAAAAATGACACTACAGGTTTCCATTTTAAATAAAAGTTGTTCTTTTTAACTTGTTCATCAAAGAATCCTTTAAATAATAATAAATAATAATATCCTTTAAATAATAATATTTCACAATATTGCTGTTTTTAACTGTATTTGTGATCAAATAAATGTAGCCTTGGTGAGCAGAAGACACAAACATATACATGCAGACACATATATATACAGCCTTTTTGTATATTTATATGTATAATAAATATGCTATAAACAAAATAAAACTTGTAAATGTTACACATATAGTATATAAACAAAGACAGACAGACAGACAGACAGATAGATAGATAGATAGATAGATAGATAGATAGATACACACAGATGAACAGACAGACAGACAGACAGACAGATAGATAGATAGATAGATAGATAGATAGATAGATAGACAGACAGACAGACAGACAGATAGATAGACAGATAGACAGACTGATAGACAGACAGACAGACAGATAGATAGATAGATAGACAGACAGACAGGCAGACAGACAGATATACAGACAGACAGACAAACAGATAGACAGACGATAGACAGACAGACAGACCGATAGACAGACAGACAGACAAACAGATAGACAGACAGACAAAAAGATAGACAGACAGACAGACAAACAGATAGACAGACAGACAAACAGATAGACAGACGATAGACAGACAGACAGACCGATAGACAGACAGACAGACAGACAGACAGATAGATAGATTGTCTCAGAATTTATATTTGTAGCAGTATTTTCATGCTTCATGATGTTTTTCCTGACCCGATCAGGTGATAGATAGATAGATAGCAAGCATCAGTAAGTGCACAAGTGTTAGTGATGTTTTTTCCCAGTCAGTCAGTGAATTGGCAAGTCTTGATAATAGATGTCCAGTAATGGAATAATATACGTCACATGATTCAGACTGATAGTGGTTTTATTGTTTCTGCTGACCTTCAAAATACACACACAGTTTAGCCTCCACTGATGCACCGTTGTGTTCTGCTGCCTTATGTTTCTCAGTGTGTTTTAGGAAAAAGGGAAAAAGTAATTTTCAAACCATTGCAATGACTCCACTTCAATCTGGAAATGATAAACTTTCTGTTTTCATTTTTCCATGGTGAGGGGATAGTAAATAGAGCACCAAATGCTCCTCCAAAACTTCTGCCTTTGCCCTCAGCGTAATCAAACTCAAGATGCTAACGAAGCTTCACAGGGGAAAACAAAAAGCGAATTCTTCAAAACGAGACGAAGAAAACGTGCGGCGTTCCTAATCCTGCCGATTGTAAAACCACGTCTAAAGACAGTGACGTGGGTGGTTTAGCTAGTGGTTACAGATCTGGGCTGGTGACCAGAAAAAAGGTTGCAGGTTCAAATCCCACCTTGAGCAAGGCACTTAAAGAGACAGTTCACCCATAAATGAAATGCTAATGTGTTCTCTAAATGTAATTGTCTAGGGAGCACACAATGAGTATTTTTATCTTGTTTTTCAGCACGGTGGTCAAAAGATTCTTAAATCAGCATAAATTTACTTAAAAAGCGAAATGACATAAGACTTGGTTTCTGATGAAGTGATCAAAATGAAGTGAGTTTAAGATGAAAACAAAAGAGCAACAAATATCCACCGATGGGATCAGAAAACTAAAATTAATTCAAAGGGAAAACAAGTTTTCACACAACATTGACAGATATACTTTTTTCAAGCATAAACTCACCTTATTTTGTTTAATTTATCAAATGTGTCAAGTAAACCTTGATTTAAAGGGATAGTTCACCCAAAAATGAAAATTACCCCATGATTTGCTCACCCTCAAGCCATCCTAGGTGTGTATGAATTTCTTCTTTCAGGCGAATCCTATTGGAGTTATATTAAAAAATATCCTGGCTCTTCCAAGCTTTATAATGGCAGTGAATGGGTGTCGAGATTTTGAAGCCCAAAAAAGTGCATCCATCCATCATAAAAAGAGCTCCACACGGCTCCGGGGGGTTAATAAAGGCCTTCTGAAGCGAATCGATGCGTTTGTGTAAGAAAAATATCCATATTTTAAACTTCATAAACCGTAATCTCTAGCTTCCGCTAACTGTCATACGTGCGTTCACGAGAGAGTGGCGTTCCAGCGGATGACGAAGGACGTAGGCGTAGCGTTCAACTGGTTTTATACAATATTTTATTCCTAAAAACATGGTGAAAAAAAAAAAATAATTCTACCTGTTGACAGTATTTTCTGATTTATGTAGTGGTAAAAAGAGAAATTCAAAATCCCCTCAGTAAAAACCTTCAGAATAGACAAAAATAAAACTGTAAAATTTGGTGTATGTAAGTGCTGCTGAATTTTTCCCTTAAAAGATATGATTCGCAACTGAAGTCTACAAGCGCAAATAGATGCAGTGCAATGAAATAAACACTACAAAAATTTTGATCCAGTGTTCAGATTTATGTATGTAAATGTGTGCATTTTTAATTATGTAGTGCCTCATTTGCATATGTAAAAAAATTATTATTTTTTTAAACATCTCATGTTTTTGCGATTCTTAAGGTAATCAAAACACACAAAAACATGTTTTGATTAATGTTTTGGTTACACTTTATTTTAAGGTGTCCTTGTTACAGTGTAATTATACACTTAAGTACTGAGTAATATTAATTAACTACATGTACTTACTATATGGTTAGGGTTAGGGTTTGTACTTGCATGTAATTATGCATAATTAATTGTTAATTTAATAGTAAGTATATGTAACGTGTAACAAGGACACCTTAAAATAAAGTGTTACCAATGTTTTTAATAAAAAATTAAAGTCAGCGGGTTCCAGCAATAATATTGGATCTTTACTGTTTCGCAAAAGAAAGTCATCAAGGTCTGGATTTACACGAGGGTCATCATAATTAATTTAAAGGATGGCATTGGCAGTCTGCTGATTGCAGCGTGGCACTGGGAGGTAAAACCAGGAAAACTTCCTCCATTAAGTGCTTAGTTTAATCCACTTATGGACGGCAAGCCATTGATAAAAGCGAAATTGAGCTGAGCGTTAAAAACAACAGTATAGGAAAAACCCGCCTCAGGAATCAGACCTTAATTATCCTCGAGCCCATGTGAGGTCTGACCGCCATTAACCTCCGCTGACCGGGAATGTCACATATGTGCATTTAGTGCTGGCTGTACAGGATCTCCCTCATTATGCTGAAATAAAGGTTTTATTGTACCGTTTAGACACGCTCTTATTGTCCATCCAGAACAATTCACTGCCTTTATAAGACCAGCACTACAGCCACACTCGTTCAGACCGACTTTAACCGTTGAGCCACATCTCCAGCTGTTATCTTGTCCAAAAAAATGAGACACCTAAGAACGTCTTATGTAACGTCCTCTAAAAAAAATTATTTTCAACATTTCTCCTAATGACACTGAACTTCCTTTACATCATCTACTCAAGCAATTTACAAAAACTAGGTAATGTTATTCATGCATACAAAGCTAATTCAAAAGATTTTTGTTTTAATCTTTAGTTTTTAATATCGATCAAAGTATGGATAGGTCACTACTAGCTTTGCACATTTTAGTATCATTGACTCTGCAAAAAATGATTTTCTTACTCAGTATTTTTGTCGTTTTCCAGAACAAATATCTACAGCATTCTTAAATCAAGATAGATTTACTTGAGAAGCTAAATGATTTGAGAAGGTAATTGATTAGGTAATAAATTAATTAAAAGGTATTAGGTCTTTTTTTTCTGAAAAATTATTCAAAATGAAGTAAGATTTTGCTTAAATCAAGAAAAATGATCTTGTTTTCTCTCTGAATTAAGTTTACTTTTTGGACCCCATTGGCAGAGTTTTTTTTTGTTTGTTTTGTTTTATTTTTTTAAGCAAAAACCCAATTAATTTTTATTTATTTTTCAGAATTTAATTTCACTTCTCGAGTAGATGTATTTTGATTTAGATATTTTGTTTAGATATTTGCACTAAAACAAGACAAAAATACCAAGGAAGGAAATTGTCTTTTGCAGTAGAGATAATATTTTAGTTTTTATTCATATTTTGAATAAATTATATTTTCCATTTTCATTTCAATTTTGCTTAAAGTTTTGGTCATTTTTGTCACTTTTATGATTTGTTTTTTAGTGTTTACGGATTTTTATTTCATTTTCAAAGTTAAACTAAATGAAAATGAAAAATGTTGAAAAATATGTTTCATGGTTTTTTTATTTTATTTTATTGTAACACTTTAAAATAAGGTCACACTAGTTAACATCAGTTAATGCATTATTAACTAACATGAAATAACAATGAGCAATACATCTGTTACAGTATTTATTAATATTTGTTTACTTTAGTTAATAAAAACATAACTGTTCATTGTTAGTTCATATTAGCCCCAGTCCATAAAAAAAATTAAAAGATACTTTTTATTTTAATAATGTATTAATAAATGTTGAAATTAACATTACGTCAGACTAATAAATGCTTAAGCGGTATTTTTCTCTGTTAGTTACACCAATGGAACTGTACTGTAAAGTATTACTGTTTTTGTTTTATTTTGGTAACAATAAATGTTATATTTTAATGGTTTGGTTATTAAACCCGATCTGATACAGCAACGTTTCCCCCTCATTCTTCATTACTTCTGTCAGGTATCCATCAGCTTTTCCACCTGAACTGCTTCATTCAGCCGAGATCCACATAATCCAATCTCAGTCTTTCAATTTAACCTTTTAATTTTTGCATGTATTTGTAAGGGTTCGTTACTCTTCATGACTCACCGAACGCTGGACCTTCCAGGGTTTTGTTTGCTCTACAATCAGTGGAAATCCCTTGACTACACACACAAGATCTCCTTTTAACTTCTTATGTAAGCTCTAAAACCAACTGACCGCACCAGTGATACCATTTCAGTACATTTTGACATTAAAGAGTCGCTCAGTGGCCAAAATAAGACCACAAGGCTGAGAGGAGTTACATAAGCCAAACTTTATGTTGCTGTATTCTGAGAAATGTGCTCGATATTAATACACCTCACAACAGCACATGTAGTTCATCCCGATGTACTTGTTACATCGTAAGAAGAATGGCATCTACGCTAATAACAGTCTGTTTCATAGCACATGCTTTTCCAGTTTGACTCTGTGAAGCTGCTTTGACACAATCTGTATTGTATAAAGCACTCTATAAATAAAGGTGACTTGACTTGCAAAAAACAGAAAGGAAAGGAAGGTCAGTCTCGCACCTCGTAATGGTAACCCTGGACAGATAAGGACGATGCAATCAGTAATAATATTTCAAAGACGCGGCAATCGATGGCATTTTGCTCATATGATATTTATACACTGTAAATGACTGTTTCTGTTAATATTGCAGTTTCTAAAAAGCTTCTAACAGCTATATTTTGTGCACAATTTGAACTCTTTTACATCAGAAAGTGAAGCTTGACAATTACTTGCACTCCTCTGATAGACCATAAACAATCATTTGAACATTCAACATTTTAAAAAGAACAGTTTACCGAAAGCTCAAACGAAATATATGTTTTTTTTAATTGCTTATGTTTTTTGTTGTTGTTGTGCAGCATATTCGATCCATTTTATGGCTCATATAGTCTGATAATATGAAGGGAAAAAACAGCTTAATTTTATTCAGACTCAAACTGAGAAAAAATATGAATTTGGTGCAGATGCTGATGTTTATATGATGAAATTCTGATGCTTGTAATGTAAATCAATGAGATCTTTCTAACAGTACAGCAGATACTGACATTAAATACGATTACACTAAAAGAGCTTTGACTTAAACTATCAATCAGACGACAGAAGACATGGAGGAGATTAGTTTTGATCATTTAGAGGCCTATTTAAAGGGTTAAAGCAACAAAAAAGTGAAAATTTGACATATGACTTTCTTTCTTCCACTGAATTGTTGTTTTGAGGCCAGGACTATCAAGATAATGCCTTTTATATCCTCCATTCAGAAGGAAAGACATAAAGGTTTAGAACACCGTGAGAGTGGAAAAACTGACAGACTTTCTGGTTCGGGTTGAACTGTCCCTTTAAGAGCTACATCATAAACACAGAGAAGCGCTCTTCTCCTCATATGCTGTATTACTGGTGGCAGATTTTAAACATTTTAACTCCTGACAGCTGTTTTTCTGAACCTGAGGTGATCTGGATCTCTCTGCACCAAATCAAGCAGGAAAGCCAGCTACATGTTAAGTCAAAATACACTGAGGTTAAACATAACATTCAGTACGGGATCCACAGTCAGATCATTCTCCAGAGACAAGAGTTCACATCCCACTGCATCAGTACTTTTGCTGCTTATCAAGTGCATTCTTGCATTTATGACATTAAGGATAATGTAATAAGGAAACTTGGAATGAGTATTCGCTCCCTAAAATGCGATTGCACTAATGTGAAAATGACTCCCACCCTCAACCCACCTATCAGCTGGCCAATAAATAAAGCCAGCATTAAGAGCGTCTGTGTCACACTGCTTTAATGATCGCAATTCACATCTTACATGCCATTTACTTATTTAGCTAAATTACAAATAAATGTAATTAAAATCGATCCAAATCATAAGGGAATCAGGCGTTTATTTCCATCTATAAGAGCCATTTTGACTTTTAAGCTGCTGTGGTTGAATCAAATCATTCACATGACTGAATTACTGAGGCTAAACATGCAACAAATAAACACATGTACTGTTTAAGGAATAATAATTACATATTCAGGCATTTACACTTAACATCAGCATGCATTTGAGCTCAGTGGTTCTCAAATAATATTTAAGATGCATGTATCTGAACTGCTTACTGTATAAAATGAGCATAAACAAACTAATGATGAAATGTGATGCATATATGTGACCCTGGAGCACAAAACCAGTCATAAGGGTAATTTTTTTTAAATTGAGATGTATATAGCTGAATAAATAATCTTTCCATTGATGTATGGTTTGTTAGGATCAAATAATCTAAATTTGATTCCAGGTAATTAGTGTCAGTCATGCATGAGAGCATCTAAGTATGCAATGTTACTGCAAAAAGCACACAGGTGCATGTGACAGGAGTTTGACCAGACGTTACTTCCACACTATCAGATGGGCGCTTGCTTGCAGCTGAATTAAAAACTCTTTAACTGCTGTTAGCTGCAATTCACTTCTATAAAAGTTCAGCTGACAGGAGACAAAAAGGCCAGGGAGAGTTTCTCTGCTCATTCTTGACACAGCCAAAAACTCCTGGCAACCATCCGAAAGAGGAAATGTCAAATACACACACACACACACACACACACACACACACA
>NW_015632479.1:50040-53601 GCF_001515625.1 Sinocyclocheilus rhinocerous
CACTCACACAAACTCACAGAGCACCTGAAACAGGAGAAATGTGCACAAAAAACAGGAGGCACTCATGTATACTAAAACAAAGCAGAATGTCTCGTTTTGAATTTGCAATGCACACAATGTTTTATGTAATCCGAGCATGAAAAATAATAACCAAGTGCATTTAAAACGTATTCACTTATTCACGTGTGGAAATGTCAAAGACCTCCACAGACCAGAAAACATGGAAAACGCTTCATATTCACAAATAAATAACACATTTGAAACCCTAAAGCATATTTGAATTCTGCAGTATCATAAGTCACAAACTAAAAGTTGCAACATACAATATGTATGACAACATGTGCCTTTCATTCACAAACTCATTTCAGATTAAAAAATACTATGAAGAGAAATAACACAACACAATATCTTTGCACTAAGAATTTGAGGTTAATTTACTAGTTAAGTGCAATTTGAAATGTTAACTGAGCTGCCCAGACAATAATGCAATCTGCTTAAGTGGCTAAAGAATAAATGTAAAGAACAAATGTGGAAAACTGGTTTATGAATGCTTGCTTTAATGGACTTTAACGGATGTAGTGGCTTAGATAAAATCAGTTTTAATAGTAAGATCTAGAGACTAAACGGTAAAAATCTTAAAATGTGAAACCACATTCACATCACATTTGACTTCTTTTTATTCATTAGAAAAACTGGACTTTGAAATGTGTTTTCTATACCAGAATGGACTGAAACTAACCGTTTTCTTTCTTATTTTATTTTATTTTATTTTATTTTATTTTATTTTATTTTATTTTATTTTATTTTATTTTATTTTATTTTATTTTATTTTATTTTATTTTATTTTATTTTATTTTATTTTATTTTATTTTATTTTATTTTATTTTATTTTATTTTATTTTATTTTATTTTATTTTATTTTATTTTATTTTATTTTATTTTATTTTATTTTCTGCTTAAGTGGCTAAAGAATAAATGTAAAGAACAAATGTGGAAAACTGGTTTATGAATGCTTGCTTTAATGGACTTTAACGGATGTAGTGGCTTAGATAAAATCAGTTTTAATAGTAAGATCTAGAGACTAAACGGTAAAAATCTTAAAATGTGAAACCACATTCACATCACATTTTACTTCTGTAATGTGAGATGGACTTCTTTGTATTCATTAGAAAAACTGGACTTTGAAATGTGTTTTCTATACCAGAATGGACTGAAACTAACCGTTTTCTTTCTTATTTTATTTTATTTTATTTTATTTTATTTTATTTTAAAGCATAATGGTCATAATTTATTACTTATTGTAATGAACTTACTTTTAAACAGGGTTAACTAAAACTAAAATTAAAACCATTAACTTTATTGAAATAAAATGAATTATATACATAACAAATTACATAAAATAAAAAAATTCAGCTTGCAAATGCAACATTTCAAATTTTTATTTAACTTGATGTACTAAAATAACTTGAACTGAAATAAAAATTAATAAAAACTTATACATATATTTATATATAAACTTTATAAAATGAAAAAAAATAACAAAAACTACCAAAAATGACAAAAACACGTTACAAAATTACTAAAACTTTAACTGAAAATTTAAAAATAAAACATTTAAAATAAAACTTTTTTTTTCCGTCCATACAATGGAAATCAATGGTCACCAAAACTGTTTGGTTAAAATATCTTCTTTTGTGTTGTAGAAAAAAGTTTGAATCTGCATTAGAATGAATAAAATGATGAAAATTTAAATTTTTTTGATGAACTCTCCCTTTAAGATTTGGCTAATTATGTATGCTAGTGCTGCCAAACACAATTTCGGGTTGAGCGAGATGAACTTTTCTCCAGAAAATTTCTTGATGAAATTCTGTTCACACACTCCAAGAATAATTGCATCATTCACACATTTGCAGATTTTTAACACCTCGCAGCATTCCAAAAATTAAATTAAATTATGAAATTAAATTGATTTAAGAAGGTTTAATTACATTTACAGGCACCTCTGCAGATTGAGTCTGTATTAACAATCTTATTTAGGCAAATGTATTTAGTGACGTGCTGCAAACTCTTCAAGGCGGATGGCTAATGAACAGATGGACATTTCCACCGTGAGCGCTTTGACTCCGGATGGAATGTGTGAACTTCAGTCTCTAAGTGAAAGATTCCCGACAAAAATAACCCTCCAACAGATAATAAAAGTGTGGAGCCGAGGGAATCGTGTGAAGCGTCGGAAACCCAAGCCTCCGGTCCTTGAGATGGATTTGGAGAGCTGCTTTGATGGGTGCTGAAAAACCTCCCTTGCTGAGAAAAAAGAAGAAAAGAAACGATGGTGAACGACAGCTTGGCCACTGACTCCAGCTCAGACCTTGAGTCGACTTCATTCACAAACCGCTGGCGGTTCCTTCGCTGCTTCTCGGAAGAGAGAACATCTTGTGAAATGCTACACAGCGCTCCGGTCATTTGGCGAGCACAGAAAATTACTGCAAAGCGCTGGTGCTAATGAATGTTTTGCCACAACAGTTTTGATTTAATTGCACTGTTAAAATAGCGAGAAGCAAGCACTTGGCGAATTAAAGCGTGCGCTTGTGTAACAGACCTCCTCAGATGCTTGGAGGTTAAGAAAGAGGATCCAGCAACTATAGGGTTAGTTAACCCTAACCCTAACCCTAACAGGGTTATTATAGGGAACTAAAACCATTAGAAAAACATTGGTGTTACCTGAAATAAAATACAACATAAAAAAGGTAAACATTTTATTTCTGCTAGTTGCAAAGGCAACATTAACTTGAACTCAAATTAGAAAAATTTAAATTTAAAATGTTTAAAAATGACAAAAAAACACAACAAATTACTAAAACATTAACTAAAATTAAAGTAAAACCAGAAGATATAAAAATAAAATCGAATTCAAAATATAATATTAATATTAATAAAAAATAATATTAAAATGTATTATTAATTAATATTAATAAAAACTATAATAGTATATCAATAATACTAAAATTACACTGGACCAAGACCTACAGCAAAAACGTATAGAAGCCTGATTCTACCACGGGATAAAAAATATATATAATAATACTGATAAGTTAATAAGTAATTTTGACCTGCACATTTGTTTCTGAAATGCAAGAAATTAACTCAAAATTGTGAGATATAAACTCACAATTCTGAGAAAACAGTCAGAATGTGATATATAAACCCAGAATTGAGAGAAATAAAGAAACAAGTGAGAATTGTGAGAAATACATTCAGAATTGATGTAAATAGATGTAAACCCGAAACTGAGAGAAATAATTGCTAAAATAGAATTGCTAAAAAAAAGTCAGAATTGAGAGAAAAATTCTGAATTGTGAAAAATAAGCTAAAGTGACCAGATATACACTCAGAATTGTGAGGTATAAACTCAAGTTTGAGAGAAATAGACTTTCAATTCAGAGAAAAAAGTCAGAATTCCGGGAAATAGACTCACAATTGCAAAAAAAAAAAAAAAAGTCAGATTTGTGAGATATAAACTCAAATTTGAAAGAAATATACTCAGAATTGCTAAAAAAAAAAAAA
>NW_015632479.1:53763-71488 GCF_001515625.1 Sinocyclocheilus rhinocerous
AAAAAAAAAAAAAAAAAACGCGAGAAATAAACTCACACTTTGAACTTTTTCTGCAATTCAGAGAAAAAATTCTGAATTGTGATTTAAAAAGTTGCAATTGCCTTTTTTATTCTATTTTTTATCCCAGCAAGCTTCCATAAAAACTACCTGTGAACGCCTGCATACTGCAAACAAGCTAGCTTACATATTAAACAATATCGACATTCTCAATCAGTTTTAATGACTCCACTGCAACCAAACGAATCAGGGGCCGAAAGAGAGTCACATCTCGCATCAGAGAAATCTGAGGAGACACCTTGAACGAGTGATCATCATCACCGTGCTATTAAAAGCCAGGCGTTTTTATTCCTCATGTGTCTGAGGGGAAACGGCTGCAGGGTTTTTACAGTTGTAAGCATTTAAAGGCAATTATATTCTTGGCCTGGTTTAACCGAATGTGCAGCTCGCCTTCTCCATTCCTCCTCATTTGTGGCGCTAATTGGAAAAACATTTTCATCTACAGTGCATGACAACCTCCGTACTTTAGCAGTCAATAGTTATATAGGCCAGTCGCACAAGCCATAAAAAATCCAGACAGAAGTCGTCTGACGGCGTTTAATCGCGCACATGTACTTTTCCTTCGTCCTGTGACATGGAGCAGGGATGTAAGCGTACTGAACGCACTGACCGGTTTCCAGAAGCTGGCTTTCCCAACCTGCACTCACACAAACACTGATGAAATAGATCTCTACGAGTGGAAAATTAATGTTAGTGCAGAGAAAACAAACCCGGCACGACAATCAAAACACTACAAAAGAGCTGCTCATGAAATCTGAATGATTCCACATGCTGTCGCATCTCGAGTCCTCATGTTTGATTCAATCTAATAAATCTGTAATATTCTAGGATTTCAGTCTCCAGTTATGAGATTTGTTCATCAGAGGCATAAAAACGCATGATTTTCTGCAGATGTATATCAGTAATGGGATGCATTTGGACGCATTTTATTTTGGCATTTTACTGGAGAGGGAGAAGGTCACAAAAAATGATACATTTTTACTGACAGCAATGCAACATTTGAACCCTAACCCTAATTAAATGTTACAGTTCTTTACAAAATATGTTGTTCATTTGTTTGTCTTTGCAAAAAAAAAAAAATGCTTAACTTAAACTAACAAAAAAAAAACATTTTCATTATTGGAAATAAAATAAACATTAACTGAAATAAATAAATAAAAATATAAGTACTAAAATAACTAAATCTAAATTAACTAAAAACTAAAACTTTACAACTAGACACATTCAAAACACACACGCAACAAAATTACTAATACTTTAACTAAAATTAAAATGAAAACAGAATACATAAAAACGAATTCAAAATATTAACAAAAATTTATTTAAAAAAAGACAAAATACTAAAACTTTAACTAAAATTAACATAAAAAAGAAAATATAAAAAAATCTAATTTTAAATATTAACAAAAACTAATAAAGATGACAAAATCACAACAAAATTACTAAAACTTTAACTAAATTTAAAATTAAACCGACTTCAAATATAAAAATTAATTCTAATTTAAAATAGTCAAAAAAAGTAATAAAAATGACAAAAACACAACAAAATACTAACACTTTAACTCAAATTAAAATGAAAAAAGAAGACATAAAAAATGAATTCAAAATATTAAAAAAATGCATTAAGAAAAATGACAAAATACTAAAACTTTAACCAAAATTTACATGAAAACAGAAATATAAAACATCTCATTTTAAATATGAATAAAAATGACAAAATCACAACAAAATTACTAAAACTTTAAATAAAATTAAAATGAAACCGACTTAAAATATAAAAAATATAAAAATAGTTAAAAATTTAAAATAGTCAAAAAAAGTAATAAAAATGACAAAAACACAACAAAATACTAACACTTTAACTAAAATTAAAATGAAAAAGATATTTTACTAAAATTAAAATGAAAAAGATATTTAACTAAAATTAAAATGAAAAAGATATTTAACTAAAATTAAAATGAAAAAGATATTTAACTAAAATTAAAATGAAAACAAAAGACATAAAAAATGAATTCAAAATATTAACAAAAATTAAGAAAAATGACAAAATACTAAAACTAACTAAAATTTACATAAAAACAAACATAAAATAATAATAATAATAATAATAATAATATAATGTAAATAATAAGCATATAATAATAAAAATCACAACAAAATTACTAAACCTTTAACTAAAATTAAAATGAAACGACTCAAAATATGAAAAATATAAAAATAAATTCTAATTTAAAAGTCAAAAAAAATAAAAATGACAAAAACACAAAAAATACTAAAACTTTAAAAGTAAAATGAAAAAGACAATATAAAAATAAATTCTAATTTAAAATATTAACATAATCTAATAAAAATGACAAAAACACACAAATAATTACTTAAACGTTATCTAAAATGTAAATGAAAACAGAAAATATAAAAACAAATTCTTATTCAAATTAACAAAAATTTATAAAAATGACAACTAAACTAAAACTTGAAAATGAAAACAGAAAATATAAAAACAAATTCTAATTCTAAATATGTTGTGCTACAGTTTTGCTGCTCTTTAAAGTCAGACAGACTCTGATTGGCTGTCGATGTGTTTATCGTTCACCGGCTGGAAAATAATCATTCAGGGAGTGACTCCAACATTCCCTATTCTCTTCTAATTAAATGATTGTTAGAACTTTATAGTCATTGTTTTTGGTGTAGACATGTGCTCCGGGCATCGAATAATCAAATATTCTCTTTGGTATTTCACCTGGCATTCAACACCACCCATGTGTGTTTTTCCTGCTGTATAGGGCTGCTTTAAAGCAAAGAGAATGTGCTTCGGATCTCTAAATCACTGCCATCTAAACGTCTCCTTAGGACATCAATCCATGCTAAAATCCTGAGAGCCGCAGATATCAAGAATCACCGCATCGCATCGCTTTACACTGAGAGTCAAGCGTTTACATACTTCGCCTGACCTCAAGCGCACTGAATCACTGAGATGCAATCAAAATGTTTAGCAACTTGCAGCCAGCTTCCAGGCAGAATGGATGGCACAAACGCTGTGATTTCACCCTCAAGTCTCTCTGGGAAAGAAAAGGCCTTTCGAGCGTAAAATGAAAAAGATATTTAACTAAAATTAAAATGAAAACAAAAGACATAAAAAATGAATTCAAAATATTAACAAAAATTAAGAAAAATGACAAAATACTAAAACTAACTAAAATTTACATAAAAACAAACATAAAATAATAATAATAATAATAATAATAATATAATGTAAATAATAAGCATATAATAATAAAAATCACAACAAAATTACTAAACCTTTAACTAAAATTAAAATGAAACGACTCAAAATATGAAAAATATAAAAATAAATTCTAATTTAAAAGTCAAAAAAAATAAAAATGACAAAAACACAAAAAATACTAAAACTTTAAAAGTAAAATGAAAAAGACAATATAAAAATAAATTCTAATTTAAAATATTAACATAATCTAATAAAAATGACAAAAACACACAAATAATTACTTAAACGTTATCTAAAATGTAAATGAAAACAGAAAATATAAAAACAAATTCTTATTCAAATTAACAAAAATTTATAAAAATGACAACTAAACTAAAACTTGAAAATGAAAACAGAAAATATAAAAACAAATTCTAATTCTAAATATGTTGTGCTACAGTTTTGCTGCTCTTTAAAGTCAGACAGACTCTGATTGGCTGTCGATGTGTTTATCGTTCACCGGCTGGAAAATAATCATTCAGGGAGTGACTCCAACATTCCCTATTCTCTTCTAATTAAATGATTGTTAGAACTTTATAGTCATTGTTTTTGGTGTAGACATGTGCTCCGGGCATCGAATAATCAAATATTCTCTTTGGTATTTCACCTGGCATTCAACACCACCCATGTGTGTTTTTCCTGCTGTATAGGGCTGCTTTAAAGCAAAGAGAATGTGCTTCGGATCTCTAAATCACTGGCATCTAAACGTCTCCTTAGGACATCAATCCATGCTAAAATCCTGAGAGCCGCAGATATCAAGAATCACCGCATCGCATCGCTTTACACTGAGAGTCAAGCGTTTACATACTTCGCCTGACCTCAAGCGCACTGAATCACTGAGATGCAATCAAAATGTTTAGCAACTTGCAGCCAGCTTCCAGGCAGAATGGATGGCACAAACGCTGTGATTTCACCCTCAAGTCTCTCTGGGAAAGAAAAGGCCTTTCGAGCGTCGCAGCGCTGTGTTTACTCGTGTAAAGCCTGGAGGTGGTTTGTGTGCGGCTCACACTGGAAAGTGGGCAGAAATGAGCGATTGGAGCGAGGTGCTCACATTAATCTCTCAAAAGTATCATACACACAGTATCTCGCTGCTATTTTTACACCCCCTAATCAGATTTCTAGACACAATTATTTGGTTTGGGAGTGAATAATTCATTACATCTGCAGCTCCGCTGATTGCATTTGAGTCTTGGGAGAAGAACAGAAGAGTCTGCATATTTGAGACACAGCCATGTTCTCTTTGCACTTAATTTGGTTTACTCCTAACTGGACTCAACAGGAGTTTTTGCATGGCACTCCTATCCAAATCAAATTAAAACAGATTAGCAATTTAACACCCACACTAAAGTTACTGTTCATACAAAATGACAAAATTGTATATTGAATGTCTTAATCGGACGATTTGACTTTGATTCTCTTATCCAGTGAATACGATATTTGCCAATACCTTGAAACGCCCCACAATAAGATTACGATTTAAACAGATTCAGGAGTCTGCGATCAATATATTGATATTATGTTATCATGTGGCTATTTTTCATAACCTGTTACTTTTGTATTAATCCACAAATGCAACAAAATACAACATGAACATTTAATTGAAATTGAAAATTGCAAATCCTAAATCCTGAAACCTAATTGGGATCCTATGGAAGCTTATTTCTGCAATGAGATAAAAAATTTAAATTAAAAATTGCAACATCTCAAAATTCAAATTTCTTTCTCGCAATTCTGACCTTTTTTTTCCCAGATTTATGAGGAAAAAAGGCAAAATTCGGATTAAAAAAAATTAAATTTTGAGACTTACAGGATGAAAAAAAAAAATGTCTTAAATTTTTGATTTTTTTCTCAGAATTTTTCAAAAAAACAAAAAAAACAAGACAGAATTGCAAGCTATAAACTTCTAATTCTGACTTTATATCTCACAATTCTGACTATTTTGGACAGATTTTATTTTGCCATTTCAAAATTGCGAGTCTGTATCTTGCAATCCTGAGTTTATGTCAGAATTGCATGGAAAAAAAGCCTGAATTGTGAAATATAAACTTAAAATTTTATGGAAAAAAGTCTGTAATTACCTTTTTTATTTTTCATTCCGTGGCGGAAACAGGCTTCCATACGATCCACGTAAAAAAAAAGAAAATCAACTTTAGTTTTTTTAAATAATATTATAAATATACCATAATTCTACTATAAATATAAACATATACATCTAAAGTAAAATGTACTATATTCAACTATATAAAATATATAAATATAATTCTGTGCTTTCTAAAATAGGCAACCCTTAAGACACAAGCAAATAAATAAGGAAAAATAAATACATTTATACAGAAAAATAAATACTTAAAAAAGACATTTCAAAAATAAAGCTGTAAAGACTGATAACAAGATATCAAACTGTCAATAAGTGGTCAGCAAATAACTGAATAGTCAAACAAGTCTTCTAGTATAACTTATAGGATATATAAAAATGTATTGCTTTTTTTTTTACACATTGCATCGATGCATCATATTGATTGATGCATTGATCCATATCACTGTAGTTTTACACCCCTGGTATGAATACTTTTGAAAATGGAAAAAGATTTATAATCATCTGAAAACCATTACACTGTTACATGCACTTGGATTGATCCCTAAAATCAGGAAAAGCTTTAAATGACAAAACTGGTGTAAAACACAAAAGAAATATTCAAATATAAATCAAAAAACATGTTCTTGTCTTCCATTCAACAACGGGCTTAAATTAAATCCTGATTGGCCAATTGAGGCCATTTGTGGCTTTCTTGTTTATCTGGAGAGTTTGGATTTTGGTGGGATGAACGATCACAGATGTGGTTAGTGGGATGAGGTAAAACACTGGGGTAAGAGTTCAGATGAATCATCTCCCCACTGCGACTTGGCCACATCGTACCGAACGGATTTGGCTTCAAAGCCTCTATCGGTCACACTCGTGGAGATCCCAAATCAAAAATCTAAACACTGAAGGGAATTCTGGGAGAACAAGTCCTGATTTATTCTTCTGTTGCCATGATTCAGTAAAAACTCACATCTATGCAAATACTGCTACTAGAAATCAAAAAGTGCATGACTTTATTTTACAAACAATGTGAGAGATGATTACTCACCAAAAGAGTTCCTGGATAAAAGGAAACAAAGAAATCAATGAGATTCAATTCATTTGCATCACATAAAAGTAGGGAAGGCCATTCTCGCTACATAAGAAAAAAAGTCATGCTTTGGTAAATCATAATTATGAGATAAAAAGACAAATTACGAGTTACCGAGTCATAATTATGAGATAAAAAGTCAAATTATGAGTTACTGAGTCATAATTATGAGATAAAAAGACAAATTATGAGTTACTGAGTCATAATTATGAGATAAAAAGTCAAATGATGAGTTACTGAGTCATAATTATGAGATAAAAAGTCAAATTATGAGTTACTGAGTCATAATTGTGAGATAAAAAGACAAATTATGAGATACTGAGTCATAATTATGAGATAAAAAGTCATAATTGACACACTAAGTCATACAAACAGTAAACGTTATGACATACTATGTCATAAAGAGATAAAAAGTTAAATTATGACATAAATCGAAATTATGAGATACCAAGTCATAATATTGAGATAAGCCAAAATTGACATAAAATGCATAATTATGAGATAAAAAGTCAATTATGACACACTAAGTCATACTTATGAAATAACAAGCAAAAGTTATGACATAAGTCATGAGATAAAAAGTCAAAATTATGACAAAAATGCATAATTATAACAAAAAGTTTAAATTATGATACATAGTCATAATTATGACATACTAAGTCATACAAACAGTAAACGTTATGACATACTGTCATAAAGAGATAAAAAGTTAAATTATGACACAAGTCGAAATAATGAGATACTAAGTCATAATTTTGAAATAAGCCAAAATTGACATAAAATGCATAATTATGAGATAAAAAGGCAATTATGACACACCAAGTCATACTTATTCAATAAAAAGCAAAAACTATGGCATAAGCCATAATGAGATAAAAAGTCAAATTATGAGACAGTCAAAATGATGTCATAAATATCAGACAAAACGTCAAAATTATAACAAAAAGATAAAATTATGAGATACGTAGTCATAATTACAGCATTAAAAAATGTAATTATGAAATAAAAAGTTATAATAATGACTTTTTAATCACAGTATTATTTGTTTATCTTTTTTTTAATGACTTGGTGTGCCATAATTTTAAGTCACTTTTTTGTTAGAATTATTAGTTTTTATCTCATTGTTTAGTCATAATTTCAGCTTTTTGTCATAATGACTTATAATTATGACTCCTTATCTCATCTTTTTGACGTTTTATGTAATTATGTCATAATCATGATGTATTATCTCATTATCTCAACTTTTATCTCATAATCATAGTGTGTCAAAATTTTGACTTTTTATGTCATGTAATAATTATGATTTACCGAAGCACAATTGTTTTCTTATGTGGAGGAAATGGGCTTCCATATAAAAGTCAACGAAATGCTGTAGGTGTGACAAAAACAGTTCATTTTTCTCTCCGACAAAATGGCATAACTCAATCTAACTTTATTACAATAATAAGACTGTTTTAACATGGAGTATACGCCAGGGCCGCAATGCCAATCTTGCCACCCACATAACGCTTGATGCTCCTCAAGTAGTCCTTGCATGGCATGAGCTCTTTCTCTCCAGTGAGCTGCTTGTTCTGGTTGTACGCGACAGTGAAAGCCACAGCTAGAAAGAAAACGAGATACAGTGATTTCACACTTTGGCAAGCAAAAAGGTGAGGTATTATATTATACACAGGCGTTGCACTAATGTAAACTTTTAGGTTTCAAGTGCACAGCCTAGTAACTGTAACTAACTGATGTAACCAATTGTGTCTGATCTCCTAGCAACTGCATCCTGTAGAGTTGCCACCTGTCAGACTCACAGTAGATGAAAGCAATGGCTCGCAGCAGTGTGTGCGCCAGTAGGTCCCGGTTTGTGTCGATCCGCCCACTTTCTTCTCATATTTGCTCGAGTCTTCGTCTTGCACTGTCTCGCTGCAGCTGTCGCGTGAAAGACTGACTGAAAAAAGCGGATCGCCGCGTCGCTTTCTCAGGAAACTTTCGCTGTTCTCGGAGCTCTCACTGGAGGACGCCATGTTTCTCAAACGCTCTGCGCATGCGTAAGAAATCTGACCAATCAGCGGACAATGCGCCTCTGCCAACACCGCCTTCAGACTGGATCTGCGATAAAACTAATTCTACTCGATTTCATAATAATTACTGAAATAGAAACTGTTCACCGTGTGACAACGGTTAGGAAAAACATATTGTATTTTGTGCAAATACTGTGTAACTATTGTGAGTAATAAATTGTATACCTTTAAAACAAATGTGACAACTTTATGAAAACTTTGAACCTTTAAGATCAAAACTATACACTGAAGTTTGGGATCAGTAAGATTGTTAATGTTTTTTAAAGAAGTCTCTTCTGTTCATCAAGGCTGCATTTATTTGATCAGAAATACAGAAAAAAAAAGTAATTTAATTGCAATTTAAAATAATGGTTTTCTGTTTTAATATACTTTAAAATATAATTTATTAATGCGATGCAAAGCTGTATTTTCAGCATCATTAGTGTCACATGATCCTTCAGAAATCATTCTAATATGCTGATTTATTATCAATATTGGAAACAGTTTTGCTGCTTAATATTTTATTTTTGGGACCTGTGATACTTTTTTCAGGATTATTTGATGAATAAAAAGTTAAAAAATAACAGCATTTATTCAAAACAGAAATCTTTTGTAACAATATACACAACCGTTCAAAAGTTTGGGGTCAGTGTTTTTTTTTTCTTTCTTTTTTTTAATACTTTTTTTTTTCAGAAAGGACACATTAAATTGATTAAAGGTGACAGTAAAGACATTTATAATGCTACAAAACATTTATATTGCAAATAAATTCTGTTCTTTTGAACCTTGTTCAAGTCAAGAATCCTAAAAAATGTATCAAAGTTTATACAAAAGTATTAAGCAGCAAAAATGTTTTCAACATTAATAATAAGAAGAAATGTTTCTTGAGCACCAAATCATTGGAACCTGATGTGATACTTTTTTTCAGGATTCTTTGATGAATAAAAAGTTAAAAAATAACAGCATTTATTCAAAACAGAAATCTTTTGTAACAATATACACAACCGTTCAAAAGTTTGGGGTCAGTGTTTTTTTTTTCTCTCTCTCTTTTTTTTTTGAAAGAAATGCTTTTATTCAGCAAGGATGTGTTAAATTGATAAAAATGGATAATAGAGACTTATATTGTTAGAAAATATTTCTATTTTAAATAAATGCTGTTCTATTTAACTTTATTCATCAAACCCGGAAAAAAAAAACTCTTGACGAATGTATTGAATTAATTCTAAACTATATATATATATAGTTTAATCTTTTAACGACAGAATCATTTGTGCTGTGAAAACCATGTTGTATGTCTTTCACATACAAAATATTATAATGTTTTACTCAAGTCATGTTTATTAAGTTATAGGAGCGTTTTCATAACATACAGTGGGCGAAGGCCGGATTATTCAGGGAACCCATGTGCACTTATGGGTTTATGGTCTAATTTGTTACTCAATTATGTTCAATTAACTGAAAAAGTTGCTGATGTCCTGAACGGACCAATTGGAGAAGTTGCGCAAAAGCTTCTCCTCCAATGAGAGGAGAGAAGGAGGAGCGCGAGACTATAGAGACCTCAGAAAAACTTCACTCCTACCAAGAAGTTGTGAAATGTTGCAAGTGCATTCGCCAGTGTTGATCGACCGAGGCTTGAGACTCAAGAAACCAGTGAGTCGGTTTGGAATATACGGCTTTCTAGAACTCTAAATCACGCGTAAACGTTCTTATCGTCACCGTTAGTTTATCTTCGTTTGCGCATTTTTAAAATGTCAAAAGAGCCTGATAAAACTCCTTCTTTAATCGGCGATGTGGACTCTTCTCCGTCCTCTCCGTCAGTGTCCGACGAGCAAGGCTCGCAGTCCCAAACCGGCGCCGGTAACCCGGCGAGCAGCGAGGAGGACGCACGCTTCCCCCCGTGCATTCGAGACGCGGTGTCGCAGGTCCTCAAAGGCTATGACTGGTCGCTGGTTCCGATGTCTATGCAGGGCAGCAGGTCTTTGAAAGACAAGCCTCACGTGAAGAGACCCATGAACGCGTTTATGGTGTGGGCGCAGGCTGCGCGCAGGAAGCTCGCGGATCAATACCCGCATCTCCACAACGCCGAGCTCAGCAAGACCCTCGGAAAGTTATGGAGGTACGTGGACTTCCGTTCAGCATCACGGAGATCGATCAATGGATCACACTTTACAGCACATCATGTAAACAATGCATAGTGTATTTGCGCAATAATGAAGAACATTAGGGCTCGTGAATGGCAAGCACTCTTTACACTGACTAGCTTTTTGTATATTACTAGTACTGATTTTAAAAGGCAAATGTATCTTTTTAACGTCACTAGGAACTAAATCAGATACTAGTACTCTCTAGGATTTACTCCAGTTTCCCAGTACTAATTAAATAGACACGCACTTGAATTAGACACTAGAATGTTTCATCTTAGTAGTAGGATTTTGAATTCAACTGTAAACCATGCAGCAATTCAGATTAGTTATTTAACGCGTAATAAAACAAATGTAACTGCTGGAATCAGTTGAATGAGATCAATACTAGCTTCTCATAAGTATAGGCCTATTATCTAGTGAATAGTTACAACTGGAGTGTATGCAACGATTCGGAATACATACTAGTCGGATGTGAACCGTTATGAACAACAGAACTCAGAAAATTAGCAATTTGTTAAAAGTCACATACTGTATGGAGTACTAGTAGCAAAGAAAGTTCAGAAACACTACAATAAAGTTTAATTTGCTAGCATTACTTATTGCATTAACTAACATGAGCTAACAATATTTTACAGCATTTATTTATCTTTGTTATTGTTAGTTAATAATAGTTCATTTGAATGTTAGTGCATTAACTAATATTAACAGATACAACTTTTGATCTTAAAAATGTAATGATTAATAAATGCTGTAGAAGTATTGTGCATTGTTAGTTAATGTTAACTAGTGTAGTTAACGAATGAAACCTTATTGTAAAGTGTTACCAAAATGACTAGTTTACTAATTGAATATGTACTAGTAACTGGTGGAATACAGAGACTGTATTAACTACAGTACTAGTGAAATGTACATACTTTAAAGGAATAGATGGCATATCTTGTGGAGCTGCTTGTAAACGATTTGTTGCTGGACTAAGACGGTCTGCACCAGCTTAGAGCAGCCAGAAACCAGCTACCAGTTAAATCTGGATATATTTTTGTTCATCATTCACACATGATTGTGTTAATTTGATCATGCACTTTTCCGTTCCATGCTTTGCGTCGGCTCATCCAGGCTGCTCTCTGAGAGCGAGAAACGACCGTTTGTGGAAGAGGCAGAGAGACTGCGACTCCAGCACAAGAAAGACTATCCGGATTATAAGTACCAGCCGCGGAGGCGGAAGAGCCTGAAGCCGGGTCAGAGTGATGCGGACGCGGGAGCCGAGAAGACCCATCATCCCTCGGATCAAATGTACAAAACGGAAGCGGCTATGAGAGGGATGCACCTTCAACCGGCCCATGGTGGTGAGTTGATTTATGAAAGATCGATTGTCTTACAAATTGTGGTGTGTCATATGCGTTTTATTAGGCTACACTTTTTTAAGCTTCCATAAAGGGTTTTTTCCCAGCGATGCCATAGAAGAACCATCAGTGTTGGGGAAAGTTACTTTTAAAAGTAATGCATTACAATATTGCGTTACTCAGTACAAAAAGTAACTAATGGCATTACTTAGTTACTTTTTATGGAAAGTAATGCGTTACGTTACTTTAGCGTCTCATTTGGGCTGGGCTTGCTAATTTGTTTTTAATATAAAAATTTTATATTTTTGGCAAATTTAAACCAAACCAAAAGTGAAACGAATACGCCTCAGCCATTCTGGATTGCATGAAGCATAGAATGCAGGAGAAGAAAGTTCAACACTCTTCAGCAATGAAACAAAACGAAAGAAAAACAAATGTCATGTTTATTTTAAGTCATTTTTGCTTACTAATATGGCTGAATTGGATCATCGAATGTCGGCTGCAAAGATATTGATTAATAAAATGTGATTAAATGCATAAAAGATATTTGTGTTATTTAATACATTTAATTATTGCAGGTTTGCATTGCACTGTTTTCATTCATTTTGAGGAATACTGAATCTGTTTTTGTGCAAGTGAGATGAGTAAATGCATGTTCACATTTACTCTGGAACTACAGTAACATCTTGTTCACACAGCGCCTCTGCACTTACACTGAGAACCATGTTGGGTTCCTCAAAGAACCTTCCAAAAGCTTGTAACACTCCAAAGAGAAAGGAAAAATTGAAATCGCATCATATGACCCCTTTAATTTAAAAATGTATATTTTCGGCAAATGTAAAGGCTCTTTCACACCAAAAGTGAAACGAATACGCCTCAGCCATTCTGGATTGCATGAAGCATAGAATGCAGGAGAAGAAAGTTCAACACTCTTCAGCAATGAAACAAAACGAAAGAAAAACAAATGTCATGTTTATTTTAAGTCATTTTTGCTTACTAATATGGCTGAATTGGATCATCGAATGTCGGCTGCAAAGATATTGATTAATAAAATGTGATTAAATGCATAAAATATATTTGTGTTATTTAATACTTTTAATTATTGCAGGTTTGCATTGCACTGTTTTCATTCATTTTGAGGAATACTGAATCTGTTTTTGTGCAAGTGAGATGAGTAAATGCATGTTCACATTTACTCTGGAACTACAGTAACATCTTGTTCACACAGCGCCTCTGCACTTACACTGAGAACCATGTTGGGTTCCTCAAAGAACCTTCCAGTAAACAGCTCTTAAAAAGAACCTTTTGAGCAATGGAAATGTTCCACACTCTTAAAAATAAATGCAACGAGGGGTTTTCACAGTGATGCGATAGAAGAACCGTTTTTTGCTTCCTCAAAAAAACTTTCAGTGAACAGTTCTTGAAAAAAACATTTTTCCAAAGTGTAAAGAACATTTTAATCATCTAAAGAAACTTTTTCAACTATTAAAAAGAACCTTTTGTGCGATGGAAAGGTTCCATGGCTGTTAAAGGTTCTTGATGGAACCATCAATGCCAATAAAGAACCTTTATTTTTAAGAGTGTAGAAGAACCATTGGTCCCACTTTATATTAGGTGTCATTCAATACTATGCACTTAATAATAAAAGAATGAATAGGTGCAATGTACCTATTGTGTTCATGTTGAATTGAAAAACACTTTTGCTGCTATTGAGGTGGACACATTACGGGTAAAGTTAGGGGCAGGTTTGGTTAGGTTTAAGGGGTGCAACAGTGTAATTACAGATGTAACTACATAAATTAATTACGGATGTAATTACAGGATGGAATTTCCAAATATAAAAACATGTATGTACACAATAAGTGCATTGTATTAAATGATTAATTTAAATGTAAGTACATAGTAAAAGCCATTTAATATAAAGTGGTTCTGAACCATGTTTGGTTCCGCAAAGAACCTTCCAGAAAACAGAATTTTTTTTTCTTATTGTAAAGAACACTTTGATAACCTTTTCCACTGTAAAGGACCGTTTGTGCATGGACGTTAATGGGTCTTATTGGAACCACTGAATGAGTAAAGAACCTTTATTTTTAAGAGTGTTGGATGTTAAAGATTCCTCATGGACCATCAATGCCAATACACTCTGAAAAATAAAGGTTCCATGAAGAACCTTTAGCATCCATGGAATCTTTCCATTCCACAAAAGGTTGTTTATAGTGGAAAAAGAGTCTTAGATTTTGAAAATGTTCTCCACGCTAAGAAAAAATGGTTCTTTTAAGAACTGCTCAGTGTAAAGATAGTGTAATTATAATATAGTGTAGTTTATTTTTTCCAACTCTACCCAACAAAACACATTCAACGTTTCCAACCCAGGTCAACCACACAGTCCTCCCACGCCTCCAACCACCCCGAAGTCCGATCAGCATCAAAGCGTAAAGCTGGAGTCCCGGCGCGTGTCGGAAAACCCAAGACACAACATCGACTTCGGCATCGTGGACCTCTCGGAGCTCAGCAGCGACGTCATCGGCGGCATGGGCCCGTTCGACGTGCATGAGTTCGACCAGTACCTGCCGGTAAACGGTCACATGGAGAACACCAGCGGACAGCACTCCAGTCCCGGCTGTCTCAGCGCATCCTACCACCATCATCCTCACAGCAGCGCTTCGGCATGGAACAAGGGGTCCCCAAACCAACAAAGGCCGCTCATTAAAACAGAACAATTGAGTCCATCTCATTACGGAGACTCTCACCGGTCACCGACCCAATCTGAACTCACTGACTGTCCCGACCAGCAGAACTCGACGTACTTCACCACATTTTCTGGGTATCCCGCCGGCATTTACCAATATCCGTACTTCCATTCCTCCAGAAGATCGTACGTGACTCCTGTTCTCAACAGCTTGTCGAGTCCGTCTCACAGTCCCGGTGCAAGCTGGGAGCAGCCGGTTTACACGACTTTAACACGACCCTGAAGCCAGTTTTTGGGTCAGAGATGTTTGATGCTGAGAATTATGGAACATTTGAACATGCATACGAATGCTCCGGAAATTCAGTTTTTGCTGATACTTTTTAATCTTGCCATTTCAGCGTCTTTTCTGGCAATTGTGATTTTCCTAACAGACTTTGGATTCACTTTTCAATATTGAATGTTTTGGCTTGGATAAAAGTGTTTGTATTTTGGAGTGAGATGCAACAGACTGTCAACATGCAATGCGCTATTTAAACACAATCAAGGATTTGTCTTGATAATATGCGATTAAAATGTAGAATGAATGAATGTGTGGTACCGTCTGATGTCTTCATTGGTGATGAAGGCCGAGTCTAACTGTCAAACTAGCAGAACAACTTGTGCATTTGTCGTTATTTGCGTCCAAAATGAAGCTGTATTTGAATATCGGAGAGATGCTAGATCAACTACAGAGTCTTTACAAAGCCAAGAAACAGCGAGGGAGAGCAGAAAAGAGAGAGGCCTGATTCTGAATGACAGCGTCTCAAAGGGCTCTTTGTTTTCGTTATAAAAGAGGCATTAATTAAGGGAGGGAACAAAACAAATACAAAGCAGAAAATCATTACCACTGCCGTTACATGAAAGAAGAGCAAAAACAGACACTACCCTCTGCTATTTGGATAAACAGCAACAAAAGCAGCAGAAAATGCATAAATTGAGTGCAGGATAAGAGAATAAGTTCTTCATGTGTGGAAAAGAGCCAGTGATTCCACAGCAGATGGGCGTGGGTGGACTAGGACTTATTTTCCTTTCACTACGTTTTATTACATTGATGGTTTTGAAGTGGAGAATGTGATTAGTGTTGATATGTACAGCATGCATCATTTTGCTCGCTGACATTATTGGGTCTTAAAACTGGACAGTATGCAATAAGCACTACAAGATGAAGTGTATCTTATGACTTTGATTTCGAACACAATTATAGCGTACTATGTTGAGTTGTTATTATATTTAACCTTTTGGATCCCGGTTTCGGAACGTTTCACTCTTTTTTATTTTTCTGTTGGCATTTAAAGAGCATAATTATTAAGGAACTTACATTTCATACACAATATTTGCAGTTACTTTGTGTGTGATCCAACAATGAATTGATCTCAGAGCAAAAGGCAGTAGTGGTGCTTTGTTCCTGAATGAATCAGTGCTTTTGAATGAATAGGTTGAGTAAACGATTCAATGACTCACTCTGAAATACAGTCACCTGTTTCACTGAATGAATGAATCGGTTCTTTGAACGAATCAGTTGAATGAATGATTCACTCATAAATGAATTTCTCGCCACCTACTGGCGTAACTTTGAAACATGCAGATAAAGACCTGGTGTACTCAAGTATTATTTTGTTTGGAAATGTATATTCTGAAAATCAACAACAATAAAGAATTGAAGTTATATACATTTAAAATATATTTGAAACATTTTTATTTGTTAGAAAAAATTTCAAAAGTCTAAATGGGGAAAGAAGATATTATTCAAAGAAATTGTCAAAATTAAGTGAGTTTGTTTGAAGATTATTTTTTTTATTTGAAGATTATGATTTTTTTTAGCTAAAGTAAATAATTGATTTATTAGATAAATTACTGATACTATATCATTTTTATTTGTAAGCCTAAATGCATATTGTTAGGTAATTGATGAATTGTGTGCTTCTACTTTGAACACTGAAATGAATTAATTTATTTTGTTTTATTTATTTTAGTTTATTTGCTTTTGAATGAATCGGTGATTCAATGACTCACTCATTTATACAGTTACATGTTCTGCTGAATGAATCAGTGTCTTTAAAGCAATTGGTTGAATGAGTGATTCAATGACTTATTCAAAAATTAATTTGTCGCCACCTACTGACGTAACTATGTAACATGCAGAGAAAGACACTGAAAATCCCCACCACTAACACACAGACTGACAGTCTGTCTGAAACTCAGACAAACAGAGCAAAAAGTCTAAGTGATTCAACCTATCAAATCCAAGGACTGGAACTAACTGCTGTAAGCTGCAATCTGTTATATAGTGTATATCCAAGATATAATATGTCTGACAACTTGGACAGCAAGCATGCATCTTCTAAACGAACAATAGGAGTTGCACAATTCAGAGTAGCCCGGTTTTACATGTTAGGGGCAAAATTCATGTGCTCTTTGATGTCAATAAATATTCAAAACAAGGCCTTTTGTATAGTGAGTGGTGTGTGAGTGATTGGCAGCTGTGGCGATGCTCTCAGGGTCTTTACCTTCCCGGATCAGTCTGATGAAGTAAATGGGATGGCCAGTGCTTGAGCGACTCCACCCTAATTTAATGATTTCCTGCTGGGCTGTAAACAGCCTCCTGCTGTGTCTGTGTGAGTTAGTGTCTCCCAACTTTGCTCGCTCAGCCCAGATGCCAACGACAACAAGCAGCCAGACAGAACCAACACTGACTTACCCACAATTCCACAGGGCAGTGGAGCCAGGCTGATGGGGAAGGCAGTGGAATGCATCAGGTCAGGCACAGTTTTGTTCCAACCCTGCTCCAACACACATACCATGCAGTTTTCAAATAAGCCTGAAAGACTTGATTAGTTGGGTCAGGTGTGTCTAATTAGAGTTGAATCTAAACTCTGCACGGCTCTGTCCCTCCAGGAACTGAGTTTGACACCCCTGATGTAGGGAAGATCCAGGTACACACACACACACACACACTCACACTCACTCTCT